>NW_027195374.1:5000-57500 GCF_038502225.1 Cherax quadricarinatus
GGGTTTAAAGTCTATCTACTACACGAGGGTCATTAAGGTTGGTTGGTTAATGGGGTTTAAAGTCTATCTACTACACGAGGGTCATTAAGGTTGGTTGGTTAATGGGGTTTAAAGTCTATCTACTACACGAGGGTCATTAAGGTTGGTTGGTTAATGGGGTTTAAAGTCTATCTACTACACGAGGGTCATTAAGGTTGGTTGGTTAATGGGGTTTAAAGTCTATCTACTACACGAGGGTCATTAAGGTTGGTTGATTAATGGGGTTTAAAGTCTACCTAATACACGAGGGCCATTAAGGTTGGTTGGATAATGGGGTTTAAAGTCTATCTACTACACGAGGATCATTAAGGTTGGTTGGTTAATGGGGTTTAAAGTCTATCTACTCCACGAGGGTTATTAAGGTTGGTTGGTTAATGGGGTTTAATGTCTATCTACTACACGAGGGTCATTAAAGTTGGTTGGTTAATGGGGTTTAAAGTCTATCTACTACACGAGGATCATTAAGGTTGGTTGGTTAATGGGGTTTAAAGTCTATCTACTACACGAGGGTCATTAAGGTTGGTTGGTTAATGGGGTTTAAAGTCTATCTACTACACGAGGGTCATTAAGGTTGGTTGGTTAATGGGGTTTAAAGTCTATCTACTACACGAGGGTCATTAAGGTTGGTTGGTTAATGGGGTTTAAAGTCTATCTACTACACGAGGGTCATTAAGATTGGTTGGTTAATGGGGTTTAAAGTCTATCTACTACACGAGGGTCATTAAGGTTGGTTGGTTAATGGGGTTTAAAGTCTATCTACTACACGAGGGTCATTAAGGTTGGTTGGTTAATGGGGTTTAAAGTCTATCTACTACACGAGGGTCATTAAGGTTGGTTGGTTAATGGGGTTTAAAGTCTATCTACTACACGAGGGTCATTAAGGTTGGTTGGTTAATGGGGTTTAAAGTCTATCTACTACACGAGGGTCATTAAGGTTGGTTGGTTAATGGGGTTTAAAGTCTATCTACTACACGAGGGTCATTAAGGTTGGTTGGTTAATGGGGTTTAAAGTCTATCTACTACACGAGGGTCATTAAGGTTGGTTGGTTAATGGGGTTTAAAGTCTATCTACTACACGAGGGTCATTAAGGTTGGTTGGTTAATGGTTAATGGGGTTTAAAGTCTATCTACTACACGAGGGTCATTAAGGTTGGTTGGTTAATGGGGTTTAAAGTCTATCTACTACACGAGGGTCATTAAGGCTGCAGGTCACCTGTACACCACCAGTCAAGAATACTTTAATACCTAAAATACTGATTAATGTAAACTACCAGTGTATATACACTGAGATATACACCTCCCAGTGTATATACACTGAGATATACACCTCTCAGTGTATATACACTGAGATATACACCTCTCAGTGTATATACACTGAGATATACACCTCTCAGTGTATATACACTGAGATATACACCTCTCAGTGTATATACACTGAGATATACACCTCTCAGTGTATATACACTGAGATATACACCTCTCAGTGTATATACACTGAGATATACACCTCTCAGTGTATATACACTGAGATATACACCTCTCAGTGTATATACGCTGAGATATACACCTCTCAGTGTATATACACTGAGATATACACCTCTCAGTGTATATACACTGAGATATACACTTCTCAGTGTATATACACTGAGATATACACCTCTCAGTGTATATACACTGAGATATACACCTCTCAGTGTATATACACTGAGATATACACCTCTCAGTGTATATACACTGAGATATACACCTCTCAGTGTATATACACTGAGATATACACCTCTCAGTGTATATACACTGAGATATACACCTCTCAGTGTATATACACTGAGATATACACCTCTCAGTGTATATACACTGAGATATACACCTCTCAGTGTATATACACTGAGATATACACCTCTCAGTGTATGTGTGTGTGATGTACAATGAGATATACACCTCTCAGTGTATATACACTGAGATATACACCTCTCAGTGTATATACACTGAGATATACACCTCTCAGTGTATATACACTGAGATATACACCTCTCAGTGTATATACACTGAGATATACACCTCTCAGTGTATATACACTGAGATATACACCTCTCAGTGTATGTGTGTGTGATGTACAATGAGATATACACCTCTCAGTGTATATACACTGAGATATACACCTCTCAGTGTATATACACTGAGATATACACCTCTCAGTGTATATACACTGAGATATACACCTCTCAGTGTATATACACTGAGATATACACCTCTCAGTGTATGTGTGTGTGATGTACAATGAGATATACACCTCTCAGTGTATATACACTGAGATATACACCTCTCAGTGTATATACACTGAGATATACACCTCTCAGTGTATATACACTGAGATATACACCTCTCAGTGTATATACACAGTGACACATATACATCTGTGTACTTTAACAAACTGCATATCAGTGTTCATTAACATAGACGTTGTGAGGCAGCGTCATCTGTGCGTCAGACAGACGCTCCTACACTCTCCACTGTTTACATATCTGTCTAGTAAGACTTACTCTTCTCCCCCTGGTTACTGGTACTAGTGATTGGAAATTCCTTGTTACCCTTGTATTCTTATGGTTTTTGCCAGTGGTGAGTCCAGAGGCAGTGTATGGTACCAGTTTTGTGCTATAAACCTTAATGGTTGAATCTCTTAAAGGAGATCAAGAAGCGAATTTATTTAGAATTTTCTCGTGTCTGTGGGAGTATTAAGCATATTTAGGTTCAGGTACACACGGGCACAGTTACAGCCAAGCTGAGGGACTGACCCCCCCCCATGGTCGAAGCTGAGGGACTAAATCCCCTTGGTCGAAGCTGAGGGACTGATTCCCCCGGTCGAAGCTGAGGGACTGACCCTACTGATCAAAGCTGAGGGACTGGCCCCCCCTGATCAAACCTCAGGGACTGACCCTCCTGATCAAAGCTAAGGGACTGACCTCCACTAATCAAAGCTGAGGGACTGACCCTCCCTGATCAAAGCTTAGGGACTGACCCCCCTGATCAAAGCTGAGGGACTGACCCTCCCTTGATCAAAGCTGAGGGACTGACCCCTCGAACACTAGATCTCCAGACTGAGGGACTAACCACCCCACATCTTTCTCCAAGGACTGATTGCATCATTTCGCTACTACACTGCTGCCTCTGTATTTGACTAAAGAATCCTAGACTGAAGATACCCAACTGTCTCACATGCGGCTTAAAAAATAACACAAGACAGATCCTTATCAAACCCCCACATTTCTACCCACGTCAGCGTCAGCGACTGCAAACAAGGGCTGGCAGGCTTACCTGGAGTATACCTGGGGTATACCTGGGGTATACCTGGAGTATACCTGGGGTATACTTGGGGTATACCTGGAGTATACCTGGGGTATACCTGGGGTATACCTGGAGTATACCTGGAGAAGGTTCCAGGGGTCAACGCCCCCGCGTCCTTATCTGAGACCCGGCCTCGAGTAAGAGGCCACAATCCCGTAAGTGGAACAATACCCAAATAACGAGTGCCCATCCACTGGGTATTTCACTCTGGCCAAGACAAAAGGCTTACTGAAACCAGCCAGGATCTGTCGTTTTCTGAAAACACTTGGAGGATGCACCATACCGTCAAGATTTACAATTAGACACATGTACGACATCTGGGTATCTTTACTGTAGACGTTTCGCCCTCCAGTGGTTCTATCAATACAAATTCAAAACCATAATTAGAAAACAACAGAATTATGCACGAAAAAGTCACCAGTTCCAAGACTGAGGGACTGATTACCTCATCTTTTGTATATAGTTCTACAGTCTTCTCATTATCACCTTGAATTGGACTGATGAAGCCACTGGGGGTGAAACGTCTATAATTAAGATACCCAAATGACAAGCTGAAAATTAAAACATTTACAACAGATGGGTACCTTTATGGAAGAAACGTTTCGCCTACACAGCAGGCTTCTACAGTCAAACACAGAGGCAGCAGTGTAGTACTGGAGTGAAGATAATGTCATCCGTCCCTCAACCTTGGAGAAATAGTACTGAGGTGGTCAGTCCCTCAGGCTGGAGGAGCTGCACCTGTCTAACCTTTTAACACCATTATGGAATAATCTCCCCTCAGGGAAGGTTCCTTGATGTTGGTGAGGGGCTCTTGATTTAGGGAATTGGATCTGTGCTCCAGTTCCCCGAATTAAGCCTGAATGCCTTCCACATCCCCCCAGGCGCTGTATAATCCTCCGGGTTTAGCGCTTCCCCTTGATTATAATAATAATATGGCATAATCTGCGTCTCCATAAAGGGGAATCGAACCCAGTTAAAACCCAACAAAAGCACTTGGAGAAATCGCTACAAACGAGCGAGACATCCATATGATTTGACGGTGTGAAGGCTTACTCAGCCCCGTAACAACTTCAGTCAGTATTAACAAGGCTGGCTCCTCCTCAGGAAAATTAATGAATAGAAAAAGAACAAAAACTGACAAACCTAAACACTCTATTATATAGAAAATATAAAATATAAAACACTTAAATATGAAATATTAATCCTACATTAAAGAAAATGGAAAATGAAAAATATAAATGATAACTGAATTCAACGCTGATATGTATAGGGTTGTCTGGTGTTGGTGACAACCCACCGGCTCGTTCTAGTGGACGTAAGTAATCTTTCCCGATTACAGATCAGGTTCTTGACCGCTGTAATGATGAGGGGTTATGTCCTGATTCTTTATACAAGTGCATAGGCAAGTAAATCCAATATGGGACGTCTCCAGGACGTTAGTCCGTCTCCTTCAATTTTACTCGTTGATTGACAGGTGACCCTCTCTGTCATCCAAGCTGGAAAGATAGACAGGTTACCCACTGCTTAAGAAATCACTCTCCATGATAAGTACAATACTTAAAAGATGTGGTGATTATTACCACAGTCAACTTAGAGTAAGACTGAAAGGACTAAGTTTATTATTGGTCAAAAGTGAAGCTTTCAACCAATAAATCCACTAGAATACAAGGCAGGCATGTACTTACAGTAGTGCTGGGAGCTGTGAGTCTAGTGATTACTGTTTGGACCGGAGCCCCACACATCACCTTTCGGATGGGGGGGGGAAGAAGGAAGGGAAGGGATAGCGGGAGCTAGACTGACCCTACCTTAACAAGCAGCTGGCAGTCAAACTATCACTTTCGGGGTGGGGGGAAAAAAGGCGGGAACAGCGGGAGCTAGACTGGAGTTCTATGACATGGTGACAGCAGTAAGACAAGAGAGAGAGGGGTGGGTGGATTGCATTTTTTTGGACTGCAAGAAGGCGTTTGACACAGTTCCACACAAGAGATTGGTGCAAAAACTGGAGGACCAAGCAGGGATAACAGGGAAGGCACTACAATGGATCAGGGAATACTTGTCAGGAAGACAGCAGCGAGTCATGGTACGTGGCGAGGTGTCAGAGTGGGCACCTGTGACCAGCGGGGTCCCGCAGGGGTCAGTCCTAGGACCAGTGCTGTTTCTGGTATTTGTGAACGACATGACGGAAGGAATAGACTCTGAGGTGTCCCTGTTTGCAGATGACGTGAAGTTGATGAGAAGAATACACTCGATCGAAGACCAGGCAGAACTACAAAGGGATCTGGACAGGCTGCAGACCTGGTCCAGCAATTGGCTCCTGGAGTTCAATCCCACCAAGTGCAAAGTCATGAAGATTGGGGAAGGGCAAAGAAGGCCGCAGACGGAGTACAGTCTAGGGGGTCAGAGACTACAAACCTCACTCAAGGAAAAAGATCTTGGGGTGAGTATAACACCGAGCACATCTCCTGAAGCGCACATCAACCAAATAACTGCTGCAGCATATGGGCGCCTAGCAAACCTCAGAACAGCATTCCGACATCTTAATAAGGAATCATTCAGGACCCTGTACACCGTGTACGTTAGGCCCATATTGGAGTATGCGGCACCAGTTTGGAACCCACACCTAGCCAAGCACGTAAAGAAACTAGAGAAAGTGCAAAGGTTTGCAACAAGACTAGTCCCAGAGCTAAGAGGTATGTCCTACGAGGAGAGGTTAAGGGAAATCAACCTGACGACACTGGAGGACAGGAGAGATAGGGGGGACATGATAACGACATACAAAATACTGAGAGGAATTGACAAGGTGGACAAAGACAGGATGTTCCAGAGATTGGACACAGTAACAAGGGGACACAGTTGGAAGCTGAAGACACAGATGAATCACAGGGATGTTAGGAAGTATTTCTTCAGCCACAGAGTAGTCAGTAAGTGGAATAGTTTGGGAAGCGATGTAGTGGAGGCAGGATCCATACATAGCTTTAAGCAGAGGTATGATAAAGCTCACGGCTCAGGGAGAGTGACCTAGTAGCAATCAGTGAAGAGGCGGGGCCAGGAGCTCGGACTCGACCCCTGCAACCTCAACTAGGTGAGAACTAGGTGAGAACTAGGTGAGAACTTGCCTTACCTTAACTAGTAGCCGGCAATGAAACTATTGTTACTATATCGCTACTCCTATCTATTGAACTTTTCCCTCACAGACGGGTTTGTGAGGAACTCATAAACAGAGATGGATTTGTCAGCAGGATGCTACCACACCGTCACAATGTTACTCAATGTAATCCCCTGTTATAATCCACCACGGGATGTGGTATGCAGCGTGAAGCTATCAGCCTGAGCTGACAGATTTCAGTAGGGCACTGAGGTTATCTGTACGTTTTCGATTATGGATTTACTGGTTAATCCTTAAACTGTCCGGACGTAGATTTACGTTTACAGGTGTAGTGCCCCAAACGTAGATTTATGTTCATGTGTGTAGCACTCCGAACGTAGATTTACGTTCACGTGTGTAGCGCTCAGAACGTAGATCTACGTTCACTTGTGTAGCGCTCCGGACGTTGATCTACGTTCACTTGTGTAGCGCTCAGAACGTAGATCTACGTTCACTTGTGTAGCGCTCAGAACGTAGATCTACGTTCACTTGTGTAGCGCTCAGAACGTAGATCTACGTTCACTTGTGTAGCGCTCAGAACGTAGATCTACGTTCACTTGTGTAGCGCTCAGAACGTAGATCTACGTTCACTTGTGTAGCGCTCCGGACGTAGATCTACGTTCACTTGTGTAGCGCTCAGAACGTAGATCTACGTTCACTTGTGTAGCGCTCCGGACGTAGATCTACGTTCACTTGTGTAGCGCTCCGGACGTAGATCTACGTTCACTTGTGTAGCGCTCAGAACGTAGATCTACGTTCACGTGTGTAGCGCTCAGAACGTAGATCTACGTTCACTTGTGTAGCGCTCCGAACGTTGATCTACGTTCACTTGTGTAGCGCTCAGAACGTAGATCTACGTTCACTTGTGTAGCGGTCCGGACGTAGATCTACGTTCACGTGTGTAGCGCTCCGAACGTTGTTTTTTCCTTCCAGCGAAGATGGCAGCTGGATGGTGTGGAAGGCTTGTGCATAAATGGTACATAATACCGAAAAGGTAGATAATTAGACAATTGTTCGACATCTGGGTATCACTATTCTGAAGCGTTTCGCCTACACAATAAACTTCTTCAGTCGAATACAGACTAGGTAGAAGCAGTAGAGATGTGAAGATGGTGGAATCTGTCCTCCCTACGATTTCAAGGCTGATGGTTTGATTACATTGTCTTCACATATAATGTAATCCCCTCCTTAGACCCAATATAACCCTCTCCTTTGACCAAATATAACCCCCCTCCTTAGACCCAATATAACCCTCTCCTTTGACCAAATATAACCCCCCTCCTTGGACCAAATATAACCCTTTCCTTGGACCAAATATAACCCCCCTCCTTGGACCAAATATAACCCTTTCCTTGGACCAAATATAACCCCCCTCCTTGGACCAAATATAACCCTTTCCTTGGACCAAATATAACCCCCCTCCTTGGGCCAAATATAACCCTTTCCTTGGACCAAATATAACCCCCCTCCTTGGACCAAATATACCCCCCTCTTCCCACCCCTCTTCAATTGGTCTGGTTTTTGGGATATTTCTTATATGTAATTCAGCAGAAAGACAGGTATTTTGAGCCCCTTCTAAAACACAGTTTGGTAGTGATGGGGGGAAAGAAAAATTAAATTATTTTATATGGCTGGAGTGCTTCCAGGAGGTAGGAGACCCATCTTGCATGTCCTTGATAATAGACGTCTTACCAGAGACTGTCTCTAAGTGAGGGATGGCAGCCGTACGTGTGATTCCTGGTGTTAGTACCTGGAATGTCCTTGGTAATGGACGTCTTACCAGAGACTGTCTCTAAGTGAGGGATGGCAGCCGTACGTGTGATTCCTGGTGTTAGTACCTGGAATGTCCTTGGTAATGGACGTCTTACCAGAGACTGTCTCTAAGTGAGGGATGGCAGCCGTACGTGTGATTCCTGGTGTTAGTACCTGGAATGTCCTTGGTAATGGACGTCTTACCAGAGACTGTCTCTAAGTGAGGGATGGCAGCCGTACGTGTGATTCCTGGTGTTAGTACCTGGAATGTCCTTGGTAATGGACGTCTTACCAGAGACTGTCTCTAAGTGAGGGATGGCAGCCGTACGTGTGATTCCTGGTGTTAGTACCTGGAATGTCCTTGGTAATGGACGTCTTACCAGAGACTGTCTCTAAGTGAGGGATGGCAGCCGTACGTGTGATTCCTGGTGTTAGTACCTGGAATGTCCTTGGTAATGGACGTCTTACCAGAGACTGTCTCTAAGTGAGGGATGGCAGCCGTACGTGTGATTCCTGGTGTTAGTACCTGGAATGTCCTTGATAATGGACGTCTTACCTGTAGATGAGGGATGGCAGCCGTACGTGTGCTGACACTTGTGGATTCAGGTTCGGTTTCGTCTTTATTAATTAATAGTTTAGTGGCCTAGTTTAACAGGACAGTTTAGCTCTGCTATTCCAGCGTTTTGCAATATAGTGAGTTAAGAGTGACATGTTTAGCTACCTGGAGTCTACCTTGAGGGTATTCCGGGGGTCAACGCCCTCACGGCCCGGTCCAAGACCAGGCCTCCTGGTGGAGCAGGGCTTGATCAACCAGGTTGTTACTGCTGGCCAAAGGTAAATTTACCATATCACGGGCGGGGTTAGAACCCGCGATCAGAGTCATAAAACTCCAGACTGGACCAGCTGGCCCAGTGGCTAGTGTGTCGGTCTGGAGTTTCATGACTCTCTGATCGCGGGTTCTAACCCCACCTGTGGTATGGCTTGTTTGCATTCGTGTCATTACGATTTCGTGAGTCAAATGTAAATTAATCACCATAAATTCTAATCCCAATAAATTTTGTGTTAGGACATAGTTTATACAGTCCTGGATTCATATTCACAATACAGTCAGTTTTATAAGGCAATTCCTTTGCATTTCGTTAAAACGCTGATTTCTTGTGATGGGTTCCTAGGAGATAAACTGGTGAAGCATTATACACGGAGATGGTCGATAACAGGTATATTGGCAGAGTCTTGACGGCAGTATAACCCAGCCTACCTGTTCTTGTCTGTGCCTATCTGGAACTGAGGGAGGCCTGTGGGTGACCACTCACATGCGTTACTGCGTGACGTCACACATGCTAGCCACTGAGCCTAGCTGGATAGGGAGCCTATATATAACATGATATACCTACGATATACTACACAAGTATATCACAAGGGAGTTCAGTAACAATACTGACAGATTTACTTGTTACACTTCTAGTGGAAAATTTGTGAATTACTGCGACCCTTGTGGGTTTAGCACTTGGTTTAGATTATATTAATCCTGTTTTACCAGTTCAGGTTTATTCTTAACCAATACAAAGGAACTCGTAACAGAGGGGAACTGGAAGTGACAGACTCTCACAAAATATTTACCAGACTGGGAATAAATGGCTCATTAAGCCAGTAAGTCGATAAATGAGTCTCTTGTCAGTATATGGAAACACTTTCGCCACACACTGGCTTCTTCAGTCGGGAAAAAGGTGGAATAATAGGAGGTGTTTGAGGTAATCAGTCCCTTGGCCTTGAATCGATGTCTTCAGTCCGCCAAGGATCATAATGGGGAGGGTACTAGCAAGGGAGGGTACTAGCAGGGGAGGGTACTAGCAGGGGAGGGTACTAGCAGGGGAGGGTACTAGCAGGGGAGGGTACTAGCAGGGGAGGGTACTAGCAGGGGACGGTACTAGCACGGGAGGTTACTAGAAGGGGAGGGTACTAGCAGGGGAGGGTACTAGCAGGGGAGGGTGCTAGCAGGGGAGGGTACTAGCAGGGGAGGGTACTAGCAGAGGAGGGTACTAGCAGAGGAGGGTACTAGCAGGGGAGGGTACTAGCAGGGGAGGGTGCTAGCAGGGGAGGGTGCTAGCAGGGGAGGGTACTAGCAGGGGAGGGTACTAGCAGAGGAGGGTACTAGCAGAGGAGGGTACTAGCAAGGGAGGGTACTAGCAGAGGAGGGTACTAGCAGAGGAGGGTACTATCAGGGGAGGGTACTAGCAGAGGAGGGTACTAGCAGGGGAGGGTACTAGCAGAGGAGGGTACTAGCAGAGGAGGGTACTAGCAGAGGAGGGTACTAGCAGAGGAGGGTACTATCAGGGGAGGGTACTAGCAGAGGAGGGTACTAGCAGGGGAGGGTACTAGCAGAGGAGGGTACTAGCAGAGGAGGGTACTAGCAGAGGATGGTACTAGCAGAGGAGGGTACTAGCAGGGGAGGGTACTAGCAGGGGAGGGTACTAGCAGGGGAGGGTACTAGCAGGGGAGGGTACTAGCAGGGGAGGGTACTAGCAGGGGAGGGTACTAGCAGGGGAGGGTACTAGCAGGGGAGGGTACTAGCAGGGGAGGGTACTAGCAGGGGAGGGTACAGAGGTACTAGGAGGGTACTAGCAGGGGAGGGGGGAGGGTACTAGCAGGGGAGGGTACTAGTAGGGGAGGGTAGCTAGCAGGGGAGGGTACTACTAGCAGGGGAGGGTACTAGCAGGGGAGGGTACTAGCAGGGGAGGGTACTAGCAGGGGAGGGTACTAGCAGGGGAGGGTACAGTACTAGCAGGGGAGGGCAGGGGAGGGTACTACTAGCAGGGGAGGGTACTAGCAGGGGAGGGTACTAGCAGGGGAGGGTACTAGCAGGGGAGGGTACTAGCAGGGGAGGGTACTAGCAGGGGAGGGTACTAGCAGGGGAGGGTACTAGCAGGGGAGGGTACTAGCAGGGGAGGGTACTAGCAGGGGAGGGTTGAACACTGCATTTGTCTAAGTATTGATTTTCAACCTGAGGCGGCCCCCCAGCCTGCCTGCATGCTGCCTGCTGTCTGCATGCTGCCTGCTGTCTGCATGCTGCCTGCATGCTGCCTGCTGTCTGCATGCTGCCTGCTGTCTGCATGATGCCTGCTGTCTGCATGATGCCTGCTGTCTGCATGATGCCTGCTGTCTGCATGCTGCCTGCTGTCTGCATGATGCCTGCTGTCTGCATGCTGCCTGCTGTCTGCATGATGCCTGCTGTCTGCATGCTGCCTGCTGTCTGCATGCTGCCTGCTGTCTGCATGCTGCCTGCTGTCTGCATGCTGCCTGCTGTCTGCATGCTGCCTGCTGTCTGCATGCTGCCTGCTGTCTGCATGCTGCCTGCTGTCTGCATGCTGCCTGCTGTCTGCATGCTGCCTGCTGTCTGCATGATGCCTGCTGTCTGCATGCTGTCTGCATGATGCCTGCTGTCTGCATGCTGCCTGCTGTCTGCATGCTGCCTGCTGTCTGCATGATGCCTGCTGTCTGCATGATGCCTGCTGTCTGCATGCTGCCTGCTGTCTGCATGCTGCCTGCTGTCTGCATGATGCCTGCTGTCTGCATGCTGCCTGCTGTCTGCATGATGCCTGCTGTCTGCATGATGCCTGCTGTCTGCATGCTGCCTGCTGTCTGCATGATGCCTGCTGTCTGCATGCTGCCTGCTGTCTGCATGATGCCTGCTGTCTGCATGATGCCTGCTGTCTGCTGCCTGCTGTCTGCATGATGCCTGCTGTCTGCATGCTGCCTGCTGTCTGCATGATGCCTGCTGTCTGCATGATGCCTGCTGCCTGCATGGTGCCTGCTGTCTGCATGATGCCTGCTGCCTGCATGATGCCTGCTGTCTGCATGCTGCCTGCTGTCTGCATGATGCCTGTTGTCTGCATGATGCCTGCTGTCTGCATGATGCCTGCTGTCTGCATGATGCCTGCTGTCTGCATGATGCCTGCTGTCTGCATGATGCCTGCTGTCTGCATGATGCCTGCTGTCTGCATGATGCCTGCTGTCTGCATGATGCCTTCACGATACCAGCTGTCTTCATTCTGCCTTCATGATGCCAGCTGTCTTCATTCTGCCTTCCCGATACCAGCTGTCTTTATTCTGCCTTCATGATACCAGCTGTCTTCATTCTATCTTCCCAATACCAGCTGCCTTCATTCTGCCTTCACGATACCAGCTGTCTGCATACTGCCTTCATGACGCCTGCTGCCTGCCATGCTGCCTGAACACCTGTCTCCCCAGTAAGACTGGAGCACCAGGCTACTGGCCCACCCTATGTAGGTTCTAAATTTAACCATTCATTACAATTCTAACCTTGAGGAATAAATTACCAATGATTGTTAGAACTTAATAGTACAAACACACACACACACACACACACTCACACACACACACACTCACATGTCATGTGGGTTCGATAACGTGGATGGGGTAAAAATACTCACATAGGCTAGTAGTACGTATAATATATAACGGGAAGTATGGGAAGCGCCAACAGCCGACCTGCCTCTCTCTCTGCTCCCTATCTCAGACTGACTCACCAGTGCCTACAGGATGAGCGGCGTTTAGAAACATGCTATGGTCAGCAGCAACATGAATAACAGTCAGTGATTCACACAGATGGTTGGTAGTGAGTCATCTACTGGTAACTGGTTACTGGTAACTGGTACTACTACGGAGAGCTCGGCGACGCTAACTTATGTCGTCCCGACATACAGCTAATACAACTAGAGACGGCAGTTGTACGGCTTGGGCTGATTCTATACAATGTCAAAGTTGCCATGTTCCTCCCTTAAGTCAATGTGACCTCACCTGACTAGGTTGGGTGCATTGGCTTAAGCCGGTAGGAAACTTGGACCTGCCTCGCATGGGCCAGTAGGCCTGCTGCACTGTTCCTTCGTTCTTATGTTCTTAACATACATAAGTAGAATATTGGAACAGAAGCTTACATAATTGAAACTGTAATAAAACTGTAATGCAATACAAGGTATAATATAGCACAACTTAAAACTCAACGTTGAGATTACACAATAGAAGTGATAAAAAAATTTGATCGATCGATCTGTATTCACGTGATCTACGGATTCTGAGGGAGGAATATATACAAAGAAAGAGTGTTTAACAGAAAGGCAGATTCGGTGCACTCAAATCTAGACTGTTAACTCTCAGAATTTGGAGAGAACGTGAACACAAAAAAAAATTCTTGAATACTGATAAGTTGACACTGTAATTATTCATCTATACAGGTTATTTACATTTAACCCCAACTCTGCTAGGGTGAGATTGATATATGCAGAATGGGTGTCATCTCTGGGAGGATCAAACTCTGTAGCATTGGCTAACTCATGCTGTATTTGAGGCAAATCTGAATTGGAAGTTACAAATGATACTTGAGGATTTCTCAATACCTGTCGTGTACGTAGGGAATAACGACATTCAGGTTGATCGTCTGACTGAGTATCAGAGGAAGAGAGTACAGGATCAGGAGGATTGTCAGAGTCTGTCACATTAGTCTGGGTTGGAACATCATTATCATCACATACTAACTTCATATGATCTAAATGCGATTCTTTATACTGACCAGTACTAATTTCTCTAACCTTATACTTATTGCCATTGATATGTTCAACTACTCGATAAGGATCAACAAACTTTTGATCAAGCTTTGGCATTGCAGACGTTTTGTTAAAGTTAGTCAGCATAACTCTCGAACCTACTTTGATTTTGGATGGCTTTGCTCGAGTGTTTGCGACTCTTGTAAATTCTGCTGTTGATTTATGAAGTGTTTCACGGATTCTTCTAAAGAAGCTTTGAGCTAAGCTGGTACGAGTTGCTATGAAATCATCAGGGTTGTAATTTGGTTTCGGATTAGAATATAACAACTCATAAGACAAACGTTTATCTACACCGTACAATGCATAATGTGGAGTGTCACCTATAGAAACATTGTAAGCAGAATTTATAGCACACTGCACATCAGGTATAACTTCATCCCAAGTTTCACTGTTGGGATTGATAGTGGCTCTCAAGACATCAAGTACTTTCTTATTGGTTCGTTCCGCTAACCCATTGCTGGCAGGATGATGAGGAACAATGGTGGATTTAGAGATCTTGTACAAGGTACACAAATTTTCAAGAATCTCATTACAGAATTCACCTCCATTATCTGTTACTAGGGACTTAGGGGTGGTATGCCTGCAGATAATGCGTTCTTTAAACGCTTTAGCTACTGTCTCGGCAGTCTTATCTGCAATAGGGACTAACTCACAATATCTGGTGAAATGGTCTACCATAACACACAGATGTTTGTTGCCCTGGAGGGAACATTGGAAATTAGTTAACAAATCTAGCGCAACTCTTTCCCACGGTTCGCTAGTGGTTGGATACACTTGGATTGGATTAGGACCATTAGCATTACCTTTATGTTGCATGCAGACACTACATTTCTTAACATACTCAGAAATATCAGTTGCCATACGAGGCCAAAAGTATTTCAATCTGGCTTGTTTTACTGAACGATCCATACCAGGGTGCGCAACACCTGGTACATCGTGAACTAGCTGTAAGGCTACATTCACTAGTGACTGTGGAATTACTAACTGGTATACTCTTCTGCTAGGAGTACCCAACTCGGCTGTTCGATACAGTAATTCTTGGTTCATGACAAAGTCACTGATGGGTGCTGGTGGCTTCACAGTCAGAATAAGATCTTCCTGGAGCAGGAATCGAATCACACCAGACCACATGGGATCTGTTCTTTGAGCATTCTTTACATCTTCAGCACTAAATGGAGGGTCTGCAGTTACTATACTAACATGTTGCGATAAAGCATCTGCGACTACATTTGACTTGCCAGGTAAATGTTCAAAGGTGGGATTGAACTCTTGGATAGTCAAGGTCCATCTGGCTAACCTTCCAGTAGGTTGTTTGTTCTGGAATAAAGGTATCAGTGGGGCATGGTCTGTCAAGACATGAACAGAGTACTGATAAATAATGTCTCGGAAGTGCTTTAAAGACCATACTATTGCTAAAGCTTCTTGCTCAGTTACTGTATAATTACGTTCAGCCTTCGTAAGGACTCGGCTAGCAAATGCAACTGCGTTGTACTTGCCATCGGTCTTCTGAGCTAGTACGGCACCTATGCCAATAGAACTAGCATCAGCTGTCAGATAGAAGGGCTTAGAAAAATCTGGAAATTTCAAAATTGGAGCAGATGTTAGCTTGTCTTTTAGAGTTTGGAATGCTCTTTCTTGACGGAAGGTCCAAACAAAAGGAGCATCTTTCTTAAGCAACTCAGTTAGAGGAGCAGCTATGGAAGAAAAATTGGCAATGAAAGATCTATAAAAACCTGCTAAACCCACAAAGGATCTTACAGCATCATCAGTTTTAGGAGTTGGAAAATTTAGTACTGCAGTTACTTTACTTTGATCAGTCGTAACCCCTCTAGGAGTGACTACGTGACCAAGAAACTTGATTTCTGATCTGAAAAATTGACATTTAGACAGTTTGATCTTTAAATTTACTTCTTCAAGCTTACCAAGTACTACATCAAGTCTTTTCAAGTGTGTATCCACGTCTTTAGACATGACGATTACGTCATCTAAGTACACCATAAGTGCATTACCTATGAGACCTCTAAAGATATTAGTCATGAGCCTTGAGAACGTGATAGAGGAGGATCGTAATCCAAACGCCATATGGAGGAAGTGATAATGACCTGTAGGAGTGGAGAATGCAGTTAGCTCTTGGCTGTCCTCGTGAAGAGGAACTTGCCAAAACCCTTGTAACAAGTCCAGGGTTGAAAAGACTTTGTTATCTCCGATGTTACGTAAAAGATCACCCAGTACAGGAAGTGGGAAGCGATCTGGAATAGTTTTCGCATTTAACTTCCTAAAGTCAATCACTGGGCGCCAAGTACCATCCTTCTTAGGTACTAGGATCAAGGGTGCATTCCAAGGTGAATTGCTAGGTGCAATAACTCCATCATCAAGCATTTGATTGATCAATTCTTCTGTGACAGCAACTTGTGAATGAGGCATTCTGTACGCAGGTATATAGATAGGTCTAGTACCAGGTTCAAGTGGAATACGATGGGACAATAAGTTCGTTATACCCATCTTCTCACCTGGTAAGGCAATGGCTTTATGACGTTTATCAACAAACGCTTGACCTCGTCTGGGAAGTCAGTGGGAGCTAAGTCTTTCTCCTCAACTGGTGGAACAGATTGATCCAGTGAAGTGGATGAGGTCTCCCCGGTAGAAATAGCACCGACCCACTGGTCAGGTGACAACTCATCCTCTACCTGAACAGGGTAAGGATAGTGAACAAGGTCAACAAGATTGGTATTTGCTCTGAGACGAACACTGTGACCAGAAGTGTTGGCCAGGAAGAAATGGATCTTACTATCTCTTACAACATGTAAGGATGGTTCAACAAATAGACCTTTTACTTTGCAAGAATCACTGTCAACTAGGACGTTATCACCATCTGGAACACTAGGAACAACAACAAACACTCTAGTGAGGGCACTAGCCACGACAGAAGTGTCTTTCGGCAGACAGCATGTGACATCAACAAGAGATGGCATTACTAGTTGCAAGTAATCGTTTTCCGACAAGGTGTCCCCTGTGGAGAAACTACTACTTGAACTAGCAGACATTGCAGGGATAGGCTCAGTACTCAAGGTAGTCAGAGCGTCCTCGGACACTTGAGGTAACTGGACACTATCTTGCAAGTCTGAAGTTGCAGGAACACAGACAGGAGTGACAGGATCACCAGCGCCTGACCGCTTGGGTACAATTTGTCATGTGGGTTCGATAACGTGGATGGGGTAAAAATACTCACGTAGGCTGGTAGTACGTATAATATATAACGGGAAGTATGGGAAGCGCCAACAGCCGACCTACCTCTCTCTCTGCTCCCTATCTCAGACTGACTCACCAGTGCCTACAGGGTGAGCGGTGTTTGAAATCATGCTATGGTCAGCAGCAACATGAATAACAGTCAGTGATTCACACAGACGGTTGGTAGTCATCTACTGGTACACTGGCTACTGGTAACTAGTTACTAGGAACTGGTACTACTACTGAGACACACACACACACACACACACACACAAACACACACACACACACACACACACACACACACACACACACACACACACACACACACACACACACACACACACACACACACACACACACACACACACACACACACAACACACACACACACACACACACACACACACACACACACACACACTCACACACACACACACAAACACACACACACACACACACACAACAACCACACTCTCACACACACACACACACACACACACAACAACCACACTCACACACACACACACACACACACACAACAACCACACTCTCACACACACACACACACACACACACACACACACACACACACACACACACACACACACACACAAACACACACACACACGTGGAGGAGTCACGCGGTTTTAGCTCGTGTTTTGGTGGTAATTTCTGACTGTGCCATAAGGAATAGAGTGTGGGATATAGGCGTGTGCACGCATAAGAGTGCATATAATCACTTAAGCCCCGAAAAAAGGAAATATAAGTGATCACAGAAAAGAAAACAAAGGAAATATTGGCTGAGTGTTTAGTGGGGGCCGTTGGAAGGGTGAACGGTTGTGTCAGGCCTAAATAGTGTTGCCATAATAACGCAGTGGTATTTTGAAGAATAAGTGCGACTCAAGACCAGGGAGATAAGAGATATGTATAGATGTGTCAGTAAATACAGTGAGTGAAAAAATTAGAAGAGCTAGAGACTATAGTGCATACAGGAAGTTAGTGGAAAAATTACCGAGAAGCATCAAACTTCTTCAACTTCTGGGACAGGACAGACCTGCAACGTTACTCCACTGCCAGCCGCAAGTAATATTCACCTAGTTTGAGTTGCATGGGGTCAATAGTACCTGTCTCTAGCTGGAATTGGGGGTCACTCTCCTCGACCTATCAGAATTAGAATAAGCAGCATTTACTGGCATTTAATAGAATTTAGAGGTAGCGGCATATAGGCGAAGCCTAGTGTATTTATTTTTGAACGTAATTTTAAACGCATAAGACAGTACAGTGGGAACCAAGAGATCGGGTACATATACAATACATATGTAGTACATACGTGGGAAATAAGGACTGTTTACATAAACATATGCACGCACACTTGGTGAGAACAACTCCGTTGTTAGGCACTTGAATAGCTGTAGCACACACACACACACACACACAGAGTGGGCGCCTGTCGATACAATCCTGGGTGGCGGGGGAACGAAATCTTATCCTTCTTACAGGGGTCCCACAGTTCTAGGACCAGTGCTATTTTTGATATATGTGAACGACATGATGGAAGGAATAGACTCTGAAGTGTCCCTGTTCGCAGATGACGTGAAGTTGATGAGAAGAATTAAATCTGACGAGGATGAGGCAGGACTGCAAAGAGACCTGGACAGGCTGGACATGTGGTCCAGTAACTGGCTTCTCGAATTCAATCCTGCCAAATGCAAAGTCATGAAGATTGGGGAGGGGCAAAGAAGACCGCAGACAGAGTATAGGCTAGGTGGACAAAGACTACAGACCTCACTCAGGGAGAAAGACCTTGGGATGACCATAACACCGAGCACATCACCGGAGGCACACATCAACCAAATAACTGCTGCAGCATACGGGCGCCTGGCAAACCTGAGAATAGCGTTCCGATACCTTAATAAGGAATCGTTCAAGACACTGTACACTGTGTATGTTAGGCCCATACTGGAGTATGCAGCACCAGTCTGGAACCCACACCTGGTCAAGCACGTCAAGAAGTTAGAGAAAGTACAAAGGTTTGCAACAAGGCTAGTCCCAGAGCTCAAGGGAATGTCGTACGAGGAAAGGTTAAGGGAAATCGGACTGACGACACTGGAGGACAGAAGGGTCAGGGGAGACATGATAACGACATACAAGATACTGCGGGGAATAGACAAGGTGGACAGAGATAGGATGTTCCAGAGAGGGGACACAGGGACAAGGGGTCACAACTGGAAGCTGAAGACTCAGACGAGTCACAGGGACGTTAGGAAGTATTTCTTCAGTCATAGAGTTGTCAGCAAGTGGAATAGCCTAGCAAGTGAAGTAGTGGAGGCAGGAACCATACATAGTTTTAAGAAGAGGTATGACAAAGCTCAGGAAGCAGAGAGAGAGAGAGGATCCAGTAGCGACCAGTGAAGAGGCGGGGCCAGGAGCTGAGTCTCGACCCCTGCAACCACAATTAGGTGAGTACACACACACACACACACACACACACACACACACACACACACACACACACACACACACACACACACACACACACACACACACACACACACACACACACAACAACACACACACACACACACACCCACACACACGCACACACACACACACACACACACACACACACACACACACACACACACACACACACACGCACACACACACACACACACACACACACACACACACACACACACACACACACACACACACACACACACACACACACACACACACACACACACACACACACACACACACACACACACACACACACACACACACACACAGACACACACACACACACACACACACACACACACACACACACACACACACACACACACAACACACACACACACACACACACACACACACACACACACACACACACACACACACACACACACACACACATACACACACACACACACACACACACACACACACACAACATACACACAACACACACACAACACACACACATACCACACACACACATATATAAATATATATATATATATACACATATATATATATATATATATATATATATATATATATATATATATATATATATATATATATATATATATATATATATATATATATATTAAGGTTTTTCTAAGATTCTTTTGGTACAAAATTTTTACATTAACATAAATGAAAAAAATATATCTTCAAAAATATATTTAAACAAATATATATTTAAACGTATAAGAGAAAATTGAAGAAAGAACTAAATTATAACCGAGTTCTTAATAATTGACCAGATTCACTATTGTCATCTCTCTCCTGTTAATGGTTCTTCAGATCGTGTGTAAACTATATTGTACCAGGTAGATTACAGGTACAGGAACCATGAGGGGGTCTGGGACCCGTTCTCGGGGGCGCTGACCCCTGAAATCAGACCTTAAAATCTATTAAATTTAGTTATAATGCTTATTTGTATCTATAACTCCAAAAAAAATATATATATATTGAGGCTAAAATTTCGATGTATATTAATCTATTTCTGTTAGCTATAATTATAATAATTATATAATCTATTTCGCCTCACACACTGAGGTCCGGGGTTCGAAACACCTCTGGTATGGCTGGTTAACATTAGGGACGTGTTTCCCTAAGACATCTGACGTCCCTGTTCCCCGATCAGTAAGTAGGTACCTGGGTGTTAGTGGACTGGTGTGGGTCGCATCCTGGGTGTTAGTGGACTGGTGTGGGTTACATCCTGGGTGTTAGTGGACTGGTGTGGGTTACATCCTGGGTGTTAGTGGACTGGTGTGGGTCACATCCGGGATGTTAGTGGACTGGTGTGGGTCACATCCTGGGTGTTAGTGGACTGGTGTGGGTCACATCCTGGGTGTTAGTGGACTGGTGTGGGTCACATCCTGGGTGTTAGTGGACTGGTGTGGGTCACATCCTGGGTGTTAGTGGACTGGTGTGGGTCACATCCTGGGTGTTAGTGGACTGGTGTGGGTCACATCCTGGGTGTTAGTGGACTGGTGTGGGTCACATCCTGGGTGTTAGTGGACTGGTGTAGGTCACATCCTGGGTGTTAGTGGACTGGTGTGGGTCACATCCTGGGTGTTAGTGGACTGGTGTGGGTCACATCCTGGGTGTTAGTGGACTGGTGTGGGTCACATCCTGGGTGTTAGTGGACTGGTGTGGGTCACATCCTGGGTGTTAGTTGACTGGTGTGGGTCACATCGTGGATGTTAGTGGACTGGTGTGGGTCACATCCTGGGTGTTAGTGGACTGGTGTGGGTCACATCCTGGGTGTTAGTGGACTGGTGTGGGTCACATCCTGGGTGTTAGTGGACTGGTGTGGGTCACATCCTGGGTGTTAGTGGACTGGTGTGGGTCACATCCTGGGTGTTAGTGGACTGGTGTGGGTCACATCCTGGATGTTAGTGGACTGGTGTGGGTCACATCCTGGGTGTTAGTGGACTGGTGTGGGTCACATCCTGGGTGTTAGTGGACTGGTGTGGGTGGCATCCTGGGTGTTAGTGGACTGGTGTGGGTCACATCCTGGGTGTTAGTGGACTGGTGTGGGTCACATCCTGGGTGTTAGTGGACTGGTGTGGGTCGCATCCTGGGTGTTAGTGGACTGGTGTGGCTCGCATCCTGGGTGTTAGTGGACTGGTGTGGGTCACATCCTGGGTGTTAGTGGACTGGTGTGGGTCACATCCTGGGTGTTAGTGGACTGGTGTGGGTCACATCCTGGGTGTTAGTTGACTGGTGTGGGTCACATCCTGGGTGTTAGTGGACTGGTGTGGGTGGCATTTTGGGTGTTAGTGGACTGGTGTGGGTCACATCCTGGGTGTTAGTGGACTGGTGTGGGTCACATCCTGGGTGTTAGTGGACTGGTGTGGGTCACATCCTGGGTGTTAGTGGACTGGTGTGGGTCACATCCTGGGTGTTAGTGGACTGGTGTGGGTCACATCCTGGGTGTTAGTGGACTGGTGTGGGTCACATCCTGGGTGTTAGTGGACTGGTGTGGGTCACATCCTGGGTGTTAGTGGACTGGTGTGGGTCACATCCTGGGTGTTAGTGGACTGGTGTGGGTCACATCCTGGGTGTTAGTGGACTGGTGTGGGTCACATCCTGGGTGTTAGTGGACTGGTGTGGGTCACATCCTGGATGTTAGTGGACTGGTGTGGGTCACATCCTCGGTGTTAGTGGACTGGTGTGGGTCACATCCTGGATGTTAGTGGACTGGTGTGGGTCACATCCTGGGTGTTAGTGGACTGGTGTGGTTCACATCCTGGGTGTTAGTGGAGTGGTGTGGGTCACATCCTGGATGTTAGTGAACTGGTGTGGGTCACATCCTGGGTGTTAGTGGACTGGTGTGGGTCACATCCAGGGTGTTAGTGGACTGGCGTGGGTCACATCCTGGGTGTTAGTGGACTGGTGTGGGTCACATCCTGGTGTTAGTGGACTGGTGTGGGTCACATCCTGGGTGTTAGTGGACTGGTGTGGGTTACATCCTGGATGTTAGTGGACTGGTGTGGGTCACATCCTGGGTGTTAGTGGACTGGTGTGGGTCACATCCTGGATGTTAGTGGACTGGTGTGGGTCACATCCTGGGTGTTAGTGGACTGGTGTGGGTCACATCCTGGGTGTTAGTGGACTGGTGTGGGTCACATCCTGGGTGTTAGTGGACTGGTGTGGGTCACATCCAGGGTGTTAGTGGACTGGTGTGGGTCACATCCTGGGTGTTAGTGGACTGGTGTGGGTCACATCCTGGATGTTAGTGGACTGGTGTGGGTCACATCCTGGGTGTTAGTGGACCGGTGTGGGTCACATCCTGGGTGTTAGTGGACTGGTGTGCGTGGCATCCTGGGTGTTAGTGGACTGGTGTGGGTCACATCCTGGGTGTTAGTGGACTGGTGTGGGTGGCATCCTGGGTGTTAGTGGACTGGTGTGGGTCACATCCTGGGTGTTAGTGGACTGGTGTGGGTGGCATCCTGGGTGTTAGTGGACTGGTGTGGGTCACATCCTGGGTGTTAGTTGACTGGTGTGGGTCACATCCTGGGTGCTAGTGGACTGGTGTGGGTCACATCCTGGGTGTTAGTGGACTGGTGTGGGTCACATCCTTGGTGTTAGTGGACTGGTGTGGGTCACATCCTGGGTGTTAGTGGACTGGTGTGGGTCACATCCTGGGTGTTAGTGGACTGGTGTGGGTCACATCCTGGGTGTTAGTGGACTGGTGTGGGTCACATCCTGGGTGTTAGTGGACTGGTGTGGGTCACATCCTGGGTGTTAGTGGACTGGTGTGGGTCACATCCTGGGTGTTAGTGGACTGGTGTGGGTCACATCCTGGATGTTAGTGGACTGGTGTGGGTCACATCCTGGGTGTTAGTGGACTGGTGTGGGTCACATCCTGGATGTTAGTGGATTGGTGTGGGTCACATCCTGGGTGTTAGTGGACTGGTGTGGTTCACATCCTGGGTGTTAGTGGACTGGTGTGGGTCACATCCTGGATGTTAGTGGACTGGTGTGGGTCACATCCTGGGTGTTAGTGGACTGGCGTGGGTCACATCCTGGGTGTTAGTGGACTGGTGTGGGTCACATCCTGGTGTTAGTGGACTGGTGTGGGTCACATCCTGGGTGTTAGTGGACTGGTGTGGGTTACATCCTGGATGTTAGTGGACTGGTGTGGGTCACATCCTGGGTGTTAGTGGACTGGTGTGGGTCACATCCTGGATGTTAGTGGACTGGTGTGGGTCACATCCTGGGTGTTAGTGGACTGGTGTGGGTCACATCCTGGGTGTTAGTGGACTGGTGTGGGTCACATCCTGGATGTTAGTGGACTGGTGTGGATCACATCCTGGGTGTTAGTGGACTGGTGTGGTTCACATCCTGGGTGTTAGTGGACTGGTGTGGGTCACATCCTGGGTGTTAGTGGACTGGTGTGGGTCACATCCTGGGTGTTAGTGGACTGGTGTGGGTCACATCCTGGGTGTTAGTGGACTGGTGTGGGTCACATCCTGGGTGTTAGTGGACTGGTGTGGGTCACATCCAGGGTGTTAGTGGACTGGTGTGGGTCACATCCTGGGTGTTAGTGGACTGGTGTGGGTCACATCCTGGATGTTAGTGGACTGGTGTGGGTCACATCCTGGGTGTTAGTGGAATGGTGTGGGTCACATCCTGGGTGTTAGTGGACTGGTGTGCGTGGCATCCTGGGTGTTAGTGGACTGGTGTGGGTCACATCCTGGGTGTTAGTGGACTGGTGTGGGTGGCATCCTGGGTGTTAGTGGACTGGTGTGGGTCACATCCTGGGTGTTAGTGGACTGGTGTGGGTGGCATCCTGGGTGTTAGTGGACTGGTGTGGGTCACATCCTGGGTGTTAGTTGACTGGTGTGGGTCACATCCTGGGTGCTAGTGGACTGGTGTGGGTCACATCCTGGGTGTTAGTGGACTGGTGTGGGTCACATCCTTGGTGTTAGTGGACTGGTGTGGGTCACATCCTGGGTGTTAGTGGACTGGTGTGGGTCACATCCTGGGTGTTAGTGGACTGGTGTGGGTCACATCCTGGGTGTTAGTGGACTGGTGTGGGTCACATCCTGGGTGTTAGTGGACTGGTGTGGGTCACATCCTGGGTGTTAGTGGACTGGTGTGGGTCACATCCTGGGTGTTAGTGGACTGGTGTGGGTCACATCCTGGGTGTTAGTGGACTGGTGTGGGTCACATCCTGGATGTTAGTGGACTGGTGTGGGTCACATCCTGGGTGTTAGTGGACTGGTGTGGGTCACATCCTGGATGTTAGTGGATTGGTGTGGGTCACATCCTGGGTGTTAGTGGACTGGTGTGGTTCACATCCTGGGTGTCAGTGGACTGGTGTCGGTCACATCCTGGATGTTAGTGGACTGGTGTGGGTCACATCCTGGGTGTTAGTGGACTGGTGTGGGTCACATCCAGGGTGTTAGTGGACTGGTGTGGGTCACATCCTGGGTGTTAGTGGACTGGTGTGGGTCACATCCTGGGTGTTAGTGGACTGGTGTGGGTCACATCCTGGGTGTTAGTGGACTGGTGTGGGTCACATCCTGGATGTTAGTGGACTGGTGTGGGTCACATCCTGGGTGTTAGTGGACTGGTGTGGGTCACATCCTGGATGTTAGTGGACTGGTGTGGGTCACATCCTGGGTGTTAGTGGACTGGTGTGGGTCACATCCTGGATGTTAGTGGACTGGTGTGGGTCACATCCTGGATGTTAGTGGACTGGTGTGGATCACATCCTGGGTGTTAGTGGACTGGTGTGGTTCACATCCTGGGTGTTAGTGGACTGGTGTGGGTCACATCCTGGGTGTTAGTGGACTGGTGTGGGTCACATCCTGGGTGTTAGTGGACTGGTGTGGGTCACATCCTGGGTGTTAGTGGACTGGTGTGGGTCACATCCTGGGTGTTAGTGGACTGGTGTGGGTCGCATCCTGGGTGTTATTGGACTGGTGTGGGTCACATCCTGGGTGTTAGTGGACTGGTGTGGGTCACATCCTGGGTGTTAGTGGACTGGTGTGGGTCACATCCTGGGTGTTAGTGGACTGGTGTGGGTCACATCCTGGGTGTTAGTGGACTGGTGTGGGTCACATCCTGGGTGTTAGTGGACTGGTGTGGGTCACATCCTGGATGTTAGTGGACTGGTGTGGGTCACATCCTGGATGTTAGTGGACTGGTGTGGATCACATCCTGGGTGTTAGTGGACTGGTGTGGGTCACATCCTGGGTGTTAGTGGACTGGTGTGGGTCACATCCTGGGTGTTAGTGGACTGGTGTGGGTCGCATCCTGGGTGTTAGTGGACTGGTGTGGGTCACATCCTGGGTGTTAGTGGACTGGTGTGGGTCACATCCTGGGTGTTAGTGGACTGGTGTGGGTCACATCCTGGGTGTTAGTGGACTGGTGTGGGTCACATCCTGGGTGTTAGTGGACTGGTGTGGGTCACATCCTGGGTGTTAGTGGACTGGTGTGGGTCACATCCTGGGTGTTAGTGGACTGGTGTGGGTCACATCCTGGATGTTAGTGGATTGGTGTGGGTCACATCCTGGGTGTTAGTGGACTGGTGTGGGTCACATCCTGGATGTTAGTGGATTGGTGTGGGTCACATCCTGGGTGTTAGTGGATTGGTGTGGTTCACATCCTGGGTGTTAGTGGAGTGGTGTGGGTCACATCCTGGATGTTAGTGGACTGGTGTGGGTCACATCCTGGGTGTTAGTGGACTGGTGTGGGTCACATCCAGGGTGTTAGTGGACTGGTGTGGGTCACATCCTGGGTGTTAGTGGACTGGTGTGGGTCACATCCTGGGTGTTAGTGGACTGGTGTGGGTTACATCCTGGATGTTAGTGGACTGGTGTGGGTCACATCCTGGGTGTTAGTGGACTGGTGTGGGTCACATCCTGGATGTTAGTGGACTGGTGTGGGTCACATCCTGGGTGTTAGTGGACTGGTGTGGGTCACATCCTGGATGTTAGTGGACTGGTGTGGGTCACATCCTGGATGTTAGTGGACTGGTGTGGGTCACATCCTGGGTGTTAGTGGACTGGTGTGGGTCACATCCTGGGTGTTAGTGGACTGGTGTGGGTCACATCCTGGGTGTTAGTGGACTGGTGTGGGTCACATCCTGGGTGTTAGTGGACTGGTGTGGGTCACATCCTGGGTGTTAGTGGACTGGTGTGGGTCACATCCTGGGTGTTAGTGGACTGGTGTGGGTCACATCCTGGGTGTTAGTGGACTGGTGTGGGTCACATCCTGGGTGTTAGTGGACTGGTGTGGGTCACATCCTGGATGTTAGTGGACTGGTGTGGGTCACATCCTGGGTGTTAGTGGACTGGTGTGGGTCACATCCTGGGTGTTAGTGGACTGGTGTGCGTGGCATCCTGGGTGTTAGTGGACTGGTGTGGGTCACATCCTGGGTGTTAGTGGACTGGTGTGGGTGGCATCCTGGGTGTTAGTGGACTGGTGTGGATGGCATCCTGGGTGTTAGTGGACTGGTGTGGGTGGCATCCTGGGTGTTAGTGGACTGGTGTGAGTGGCATCCTGGGTGTTGGTGGACTGGTGTGGGTCACATCCTGGGTGTTAGTGGACTGGTGTGGGTCACATCCTGGGTGTTAGTGGACTGGTGTGGGTCACATCCTGGGTGTTAGTGGACTGGTGTGGGTCACATCCTGGGTGTTAGCGGACTGGTGTGGGTCGCATCCTGGGTGTTAGTGGACTGGTGTGGGTCACATCCTGGGTGTTAGTGGACTGGTGTGGGTCACATCCTTGGTGTTAGTGGACTGGTGTGGGTCACATCCTGGGTGTTAGTGGACTGGTGTGGGTCACATCCTGGGTGTTAGTGGACTGGTGTGGGTCACATCCTTGGTGTTAGTGGACTGGTGTGGGTCACATCCTGGGTGTTAGTGGACTGGTGTGGGTCACATCCTGGGTGTTAGTGGACTGGTGTGGGTCACATCCTAGGTGTTAGTGGACTGGTGTGGGTCACATCCTGGGTGTTAGTGGACTGGTGTGGGAAATGCTCAGCATAACAAGGGACTTTCTACATAGTAGTATGTCACTGATGTCAGCTATGGTCTGTATACCTTGTACATGTACTTGTATACCTTGTACATGTACTTGTATACCTTGTACATGTACTTGTATACCTTGTACATGTACTTGTATACCTTGTACATGTACTTGTATACCTTGTACATGTACTTGTATACCTTGTACATGTACTTGGATACCTTGTACATGTACTTGTATACCTTGTACATGTACTTGTATACCTTGTACATGTACTTGTATACCTTGTACATGTACTCGTATACCTTGTACATGTACTTGTATACCTTGTACATGTACTTGTATACCTTGTACATGTACTTGTATACCTTGTACATGTACTTGTATACCTTGTACATATACTTGTATACCTTGTACATGTACTTGGATACCTTGTACATGTACTTGTATACCTTGTACATGTACTTGTATACCTTGTACATGTACTTGTATACCTTGTACATGTACTCGTATACCTTGTACATGTACTTGTATACCTTGTACATGTACTTGTATACCTTGTACATGTACTTGTATACCTTGTACATGTACTTGTATACCTTGTACATGTACTTGTATACCTTGTACATGTACTGGTATACCTTGTACATGTACTTGCATACCTTGTACATGTACTTGTACAAGGTATACAAGTACTTGTATATCTTGTACTCGTATACCTTGTACATGTACTGGTATACCTTGTACATGTACTTGTATACCTTGTACTTGTATACCTTGTACATGTACTTGTATACCTTGTACATGTACTTGTATACCTTGTACATGTACTTGTATACCTTGTACATGTACTTGTATACCTTGTACATGTACTTGTATACCTTGTACATGTACAAAATCCGTAGATTTTCTTGTCCACCGAGGTACCTACTTGCTGCTAGGTGACTCGTGGTAGGCGTTAGGTTTCAGGGAAAATAGGAGGCACATAGGCTCGATCCAGAGGAGGGATGGACGTACCGGGTTCCTCGTATCAAGATCCCCTCAAAGGCATCAAGACACTTAAGGTAATTTATTTTATTTCGTTTCGACTTTTTCCGCAATTAGAAGGAAGCGCCAAACCCACAGGGTTATACAGTACATGGGAAATGAGGGGGTTTGATCCAAGGAAGGGGAGGATAACTCAACTTCCTCACATCACATTTATTCACAGGATGTAATGTTGTATATTCTTGTGTGTATTCCTTCAGTTATCCTGGAGCTTTTAGTCATCTGACCGAAACCTTCCACTGGCTTACTCCTCCAGCCCTTTTTATTATTATTATAATCAAGGGGAAGCGCTAAACCCGTAGGATTATACAGCGCCTTGGGGGGATGTGGAAGGCATTCAGGCTTAATTCAGGGAACTGGAGCACAGATCCAATTCCCTAAATCAAGAACCCCTCACCAACATCAAGGAACCTTCCTTGAGTACGCAAGGCACATTATAATCAAGATCCCCTCACCAACATCAAGGAACCTTCCTTGAGTACGCAAGGCACATTATAATCAAGATCCCCTCACCAACATCAAGGAACCTTCCTTGAGTACGCAAGGCACATTATTATAATCAAGAGCCCCTGACCAACATCAAGGAACCTTCCCTGAGTACGCAAGGCACATTATTATAATCAAGAGCCCCTGACCAACATCAAGGAACCTTCCTTGAGTACGCAAGGCACATTATAATCAAGAGCCCCTGACCAACATCAAGGAACCTTCCTTGAGTACGCAAGGCACATTATTATAATCAAGAGCCCCTGACCAATATCAAGGAACCTTCCTTGAGTACGCAAGGCACATTATTATAATCAAGAACCCCTCACCAACATCAAGGAACCTTCCTTGAGTACGCAAGGCACATTATTATGATCAAGACCCCCTGACCAACATCAAGGAACCTTCCCTGAGGGGCCCAGACTTTTAAAAACTACAATTATAAGCATCTTCAGAGGCGTCGTACCAGTTATTTAACACATAATTAAATTGTATATATAAAACACGTTAAAAAATTCTGGATTTTATTGGCATTATCGGAAATTCGTAATTTTTTTTACAAAAATAAAAATCTTGTATAAATGTCTATGATATAAAAACCGGGTTGCATTGATGGCATTTTTCTCTCTGTAGACGAGAAGACTGGAGATAGAGTATAGAAAGCGGTTTTTTTTTACAGTATTTACAATATAACTTACTATAAATATGGTTTTAAATACATTATGTACAACTTCTCTTAGAGAAGGTAATGAGACGAGGACACTCGCCCTGCGAGACATCTCTCGGGCGAATGTTAATGGGCTTTGGTGAAATTCGTGCCGAGGCACAAGGGTCCCTTACTGGCGGGTGTTGGGGGGGTAGTTTAGCACCTTTCAGAGCTGCGAGGTATGGCGTCCAGCGCCTCCGGGCGGGGGTATATGAGAGAATCTATGAGACTGGGCTTTGGGTACAATAAACACACACAGGGCAAGCTGTCAGAGATGAGTTGTCACTGGGAAACTTCCTGACAGCTTGCTGCGTTAGCTTCATGTTACCCGTCTTGTCAGTAGTGTGCCTTCCAATCAGGCTTGGTTCTGACAGCCTTCATGCGCATGCCTATCTTCCTTGCAGCCGTCAAAACTCAGATTCTGACTCTCGGGAAACATCACTACCCGTGGAATGCTTGTCTAGAGAGGATGAATCACTGTCGAGTATAGAGTCAGAAAGAAGACCCATAGGACCTAAAGCACCTCCCATACATCCTACGAGTCCTGCTCCAGAATCCCTAGGTCCTTTCATCCACGGATGCATCAAAATCTGCTCCAGGGATGGTCTATCTTCCGGGCTAATTCGTAAACACATACGAATGAGATTTTGGCATTCTTCGGAGATGGGGATCCGAAAGTTGACTCTCGCTGAAAGGATTTGGTCATCCTGGGCAAAAGGAATGTCACCACAGACCATATCATAGAGCAGGATACCCAGAGACCAGACGGTAGCAGGTCCAGCCTGATACTGATTATGTTGGATCCACTCAGGAGGTGCATACACCTTGGTACCTGGAACAACAGGAAAAAAAACTGGTTAAAAAAGGCACAGTAGCAATAGTGGTTAAAATTACCGACAAGATGTCGGGCAAATGGACACAGATGCGACTAATGTGGCAACGTTTCACTCTCCAGGAGCCTTAATAAAGCTCCTGAAGAGCGAAACGTTGCCACAATCACAGTTGTATCTGTCAATTTATCCAACAAGGCAAAGAACTAAGACTATAAGGGTCTCTTACAGTTCTTTCCTCTTCGACAAAATATACAAGACAATAATATTAAGAGGTGAAATTCTGAAGGTTTAAACACCATAGAGAGCCTAGGGAAAGAATGAGAGGCAATTAGGTTCAATTTAAGAACCCCTGGGGGATTTGGGGGGTCATATAGCCCCTGGGGGGGTGAGAAATTTCGTCTAATTCCTGGGATCAGAAGCCCTTCACTGGACGTTGTTAGATTCCACAGAATGTCATGAGTCACTGACTGGGCCGGTATTCGTGACCACCGTGTCTAAAATTACTCCGAATGTTGGAGATGGGACGGGAGGGAAGGGAAGGGCTAGGGACTAGGGACGGGGGACGATGCCAACAACGGGTCGCGTGAGGTGCTGGCGCGGCGCCACTGTAACTCGACGCCAGGCGCCACCCGGACCCGCCGCCGCTACGCCACTAAACACACGCAGGTGACGCCGGTCCTGACTCACCCTCCCTCCCCCTATTATCTCGTATTTACCTATTTCACAACTGTAAACAGTTGCAAACAAGTGAAACTGGTTGATAACTAAGGCAACCAGAGCATTTCCACAACCACAATAATTCGTTCATTGACAAATTGTGGTGAAATTTGGTTGACGCTTAAATAAAACTATCGGGTTTAATGTAATATATAAACTACCTTATTTTTGTATCATACAGACCAGTGAATGGTTTTAAGGGATCAGTATTTGCGGTTTATTTTAGGGTAAGAAGCTTGACAACTCACCTCCATCAAAGTCAGTGTAAACATTGTCCTTCAGAAAGGCTCCAGAGCCGAAATCAATAAGCTTTAGAATCTTTCTGCCTTGTCTGTCCGTAGTGATGAGCAAATTCTCGTCCTTGATGTCTCTGTGAATGACCCCGGCTGCATGACACTGCTTGACCACATCAACCACTTGACGGAAGAGGTACCGAGCTTCAGGCTCCGGTAGTAGCTTCCTCTCTGTGATGTAGTCGAAGAGGTCCTTGACCGCTTCTGGTCTCTCCATAACAATGATGAAACAGTCAACCAGCTCAAACCAGGCAATAAGCTTGATCACACCTGGGATGTGCGACACCTTCCTCAGTAAGCAGATCTCCAGTGGCACTCTCTCACCATTGATCTGTGAAGGGAAAACAGAAGAACATCAAACATATGCACCATTATAAATGTGTATAATAAAAGGTAGAACGATTTACAGTCCATTAAGATTAATCTCTCTCACTCCTGATCTCTGGGTAGACTGGACCGTAATCAACTGATGCTGGTACAGGAGCTGGAGCATCCCCTAGTTTCATCTCCGGTGTGTGGGTGGATGTGGGAGAGTTCCCAAAACGCAACCCCAGCATTCCCCAAGAGCTGTGCTTATTCCAGGAAGCAAAATGATGGTACTTTCACTCAGCAACTGGCACGAGTCAAACTAGTGTGTTTGGCAACGAATATCTGGCTTCTCCCTTGTTTTCCCTGACCCAGCTAGCGATCTATGCAGCAGCAGCAGCGCTGGCTGATGCTGTGTGGCCTCTTGATACAACGTAATAGCGCAGAGTATTGCTCAACCTTCGTATGTTCAGTAAATTGTGTTCTAAATTGTGGGCAAGTGCTTGAAGCGTATAATTTAAATTGCTAATATCTGTGTATGTATAAAACACATCGCATCTCTGAGGAAACAAGTAAGTATCTTGATAAATTCCAAGTCGTGTCTGTTCACGAGGTCGTAACAGCATCGCCATGACGACAGACTGGGAGAAGTGGGTTTTACCCCCACACACACCCACCCTCCCCTAATCCCCAACCCACCAAGCAACCCACCGACCCACCCCCAAACACACCAGTCACCATGCGTTTAGAATTGTGTTGCCAACGCATCCACACTTTCCACCAGAGTACTCTTATCACAGTTAACAAACCTGTAAACATAATGACCTGTAGTACGACCACTACCACTGGTTTACTGCTAATTACTTAGGTCATGTCTCACCCCCCGCCGCCCCATTCTACCACGTCTAGCAACAGCTAAAAAAAAAAACAGAAGTCCTTGGTAATCCGTCCCCCAGACAGTGTGTGCGCGCCTTCTTATACCTGTCGCCAGTTACTGTACCCACATGTTCTCAAATACGACACCGTCCTACACAAGTTATAAAGCCTAGAACACGTGTACATTCAATACAAAAAACAGCTTTCTGAACTTCTGAGAACTTCAGAGAATTGGGCAGTGTCACTCATACCTAAGAGTGATGCTGCCGGCATAAAAGCGTTTAAATTTGTTTTTTTCAAGACTAACGATTTCAACCTTAAAAAAGTGGATTACCAGTTCCTTCATGTTATATAAATACAGTGTTCTGCAACACCGTAAAGCGGCGAAGGTCGAACTGGCCAGTGTTTGAGTCATGACACCACAGGAGAGAGAGTCCAAAACTGTCTCCAGCCAGCCTACCTACCTACCTACAAACTGTCTCCAGTCAGCCTACCTACCTACCTACTGTCTACAGCCTACCTGCCTACCTGCCTACCTACCTACCTACCTACAAACTGCCTCCAGCCTGCCTGCCTACCTACCTACCTACCTACCTACAGTCTCCAGCCTACAACCTGTCCCACTATGTCTCAACTACTGAGGCAACGTTTCGCCTAAAAAGAAAAACACTTTGAATCCCGGAGCACTCAACAAGCAAACGTACCTCCAGGTAACCTCCAGGTATGTATACATATACAGGCGCTGTGACTCGACCCCTGCAACCCCATATAGGCAAGTACACACGTATTCTATTAACGGAGTAAATTACTATCAAAGCCCTAAACCCTAGGGGTACGAGGCATTCCCATGCCACCCCTTGAAGAAACATCCAATTCCTCGGATCAGAAGTGCCTTAGAGAGGCACACAACGACGCACCTTATGTAAGACCTTGAAGGGTTCTTGATCCGAGGGCTTGGGAGCCTTCCCCCTTCCTCGGATCAATCCTAATTGCCCTCCCAAAACCCTAGACGTCACCCTATACAATCATAAAGGCCGCGGCCACCTGACCTAGATAACAGGACAGCCACACACACTGATTTTCCACTGTATCAGCCATAACCCACAAGATCGGGATGCAACTTGGCCATGTTTCAGTAATTTCTGGATCGAAATGTAGCCCAATTTGATCTTATTGGGTTAGCTGGGTTTAAAGTCTATCTACTACACGAGGGTCATTAAGGCTGCAGGTCACCTGTACACCACCAGTCAAGAATACTTTAATACCTAAAATACTGATTAATGTAAACTACCAGTGTATATACACTGAGATATACACCTCTCAGTGTATATACACTGAGATATACACCTCTCAGTGTATATACACTGAGATATACACCTCTCAGTGTATATACACTGAGATATACACCTCTCAGTGTATATACACTGAGATATACACCTCTCAGTGTATATACACTGAGATATACACCTCTCAGTGTATATACACTGAGATATACACCTCTCAGTGTATATACACTGAGATATACACCTCTCAGTGTATATACACTGAGATATACACCTCTCAGTGTATATACCTCTCAGTGTATATACACTGAGATATACACTTCTCAGTGTATATACACTGAGATATACACCTCTCAGTGTATATACACTGAGATATACACCTCTCAGTGTATATACACAGATATACACCTCTCAGTGTATATACACTGAGATATACACCTCTCAGTGTATATACTATTTGCACAGACTAAAGGCTGAGGGACTAATTACCGACAACTCCTGATCTTCACCGTTCTTCGTTGTACTGGACTGAGGAAGCCACTGTAGCGAGACCTATCTCTGAAACATTTATCTACAAGCCCAGGAGAGAAACAGATAAGTTCCAATCCCCCGAATCAAGAGCTATTAACTCACTGCGTGACAAGAATCTTCAGTGGCGTCACAAGTAGGTTAGGAAGGGACGAGACTGACCAAGGACTTTATTTAAATACCCTAATTTACTGTATCACACCCGCTAATCTTCACAAAACCATCTTTACTAGGAAACTAACTATAAACCCACATGGATAAAACAAAACCTGGGTTTACTTAACTAATGCTTTTAACGAGACTGATTACTTCAAGCTTCCCCTCGTCTTCCATTGTTTATTCTCTGTATTGGACTGAAAAAACCATTCCTTGACGGGCCGTTTCCTCAAACATTTTCAGTTTGAGGGACTGACCACCTCACTCTTTTCTCCATGCCTGAGGGACTGATTACATCACCTTCACTTCCACTGCCTCTGTACTCGACTTTAGAAGCCTACTGTGTAGGCGAAACGTTTCGGAATAAAGATACCTATTACACCAGCGACTGGACAATAATAGTGTCTCCAAGAAACACTTTTGTTGATCCAACACTTGCGAGTACACTTCCTCAGCCCTACGAACTCCTCAGTACACTTAAATACACTTGTGTAAACTCACTACCAACACTTATATATACTTAATACAAACACGTGTATGTGTAGACTAATACAAGTTTGTACGAGTCTATATACACATACACGTGTTTGTATTAGTCTATATACACATACACGTGTTTGTATTAGTCTATATACACATACACGTGTTTGTATTAGTCTATATACACATACACGTGTTTGTATTAGTCTATATACACATACACGTGTTTGTATTAGTCTATATACACATACACGTGTTTGTATTAGTCTATATACACATACACGTGTTTGTATTAGTCCATATACACATACGTGTTTGTATTAGTCTATATACACATACGTGTTTGTATACAGACGTGTTTACACGTGTGTACTCATACAAACACGTATAAACCAATACAAAACACTACGTAAACCAATATAAAACTGTATAAAATACAAAACACCGAATAAACCAATACAAAACATTGTATATAAACCATGGGGCTCTTGATCCGAGGATAAGGGTAGTCACCATTCATGAAAAAAGCAATAAAATCTAAGTGGGAGATTACAGTTGCAATACCTACAATCTGGAACTTAGAAATTCCCCACTGAGAAGAATTTACAACACCCCGGGTATTAAGACCTGACTGGGCATAGAATTAACTTATTTTCATGCCCTAAATCACTCCGTACCCTAGAATTTAAAGCTGTATATGCCCTAAATCACTCTGTACCCTAGAATTTTGAGATATAAATACCCAAAATCACTCTGTACCCTAGAATTTTGAGATATAAATACCCTAAATCACTCTGTACCCTAGAATTTTGAGAAATAAATGCCCTAAATCACTCTGTACCCTAGAATTTAAAGCTGTATATGCCCTAAATCACTCTGTACCCTAGAATTTTGAGATATAAATGCCCTAAATCACTCTGTACCCTAGAATTAAGTACCCCAAACCACTCCATATCCTGGAATCAAGAGCCATACAAGGCCAGGAGTGCAACTTACCGTGCCCCAGGCTGGTACTCTGGACTTGGCCACTTGCTTGATGGCCACAGCCAGGTTATCTTTCACTCTCACGCCCGCGTACACACGCCCAAACCCGCCCTCGCCCAGTACATGTTCCACTCTGTACTGGCGGTCGAAGGGGAGGTGTGTGTGGTGGTGATGGTGGTGATGGTGGTGGTGGTGATGGTGGTGGTGATGGTGGTGCTCGCGAACTGGCATCACCACTATAAGGGGAGAAAAAGTACGTTAGTACTCTGGTGACTTACAGTACGGGGCGTTAAACCCGTGTGGTTTATTCTATTACTATGATAATCCACGTTACTGGGCGTTAAACCAGTGTGGTTTATTACTATGATAATCCACGTTGCTGGGCTTTAAACCCGTGTGGTTCATTCCAGTACTCTCATAATCCACATTACTGGGCGTTAAACCCGTGTGGTTTATTCTATTGATATAAAAATAAATCACATTATTGGGCGTTAAACCCGTATGGTTTATTCTATTACTAAGATAAATCACAATACAGGGCACTAAACCAGTATGGTTTATTCTATTACTGATAAACCACAATACTGGGCGTTAAACCCATGTGGGTGGGCCATCTTCAATGTTCCATTATTCTTAATATGCGCTAAACCCTGTGGTTTAAACTGTAATACCAAGAATATAAAACGTTTAATGACGCTGCCGCGTTAAACCCGTATGGGTCAATAAAACAATACAAAACGAGGTTTAAAAGCTAAAACACTGTTTTAATTGGCTTTTAAACCCGTACATCACGGAAAATAACATGATAGAGACGCCAAAAAAACACTTTTTTTTTAGTTCATGTTTACACAAAAATAAACGCCAAACCCGTTTGGATTCAACGCTGGTTTTTTTTTTCTGTTTAAACGGGAGAAACATTTTTTTCATTAAACACTAACCTTGTTTGACCTTTTCTTGAGGGATACCCATGACCGGGCCAGCATTTAGGTAATTATTTACCGACGTAAACACCTTAAACATGATAGCCACTAACGCGGTGCAACTTGTCAACAAAAGTAATCCAGTAACGCACGAGAACAAGGCGAGGCCAGACCGAGACGAGGCGTAGTATGCCCCTCCGTGGTCGCCGTAGTACTATTATTTTCAGTCAAGTCAGCTCGCTTTTATTGTGCTGAGTATTCCTCCGCCCACCTTCAAAACATGGATAATAACATCCTTATTTCTCCTTATTTGGGGTTATTTGGGTTGTTTTTCGTCCGTGGGTTTTCTTGGTTGGTGGTTAGGTTGGTTGGGTGGGTTAGTGATTGCGTGATGTGGGTTTTTTGGCGGGTTGATTGGGATGCCAGACGAGGATCTACATGCCGCGGAAGGGTACTGTCTCGCTGGGCTGTCACGCGGAAATTTTCGTGACGTCACTAGCCTGGTATTCAATACAAACTAAGAGATGCATACGCATACACTGACGTATACTTGTATGCACTTAACACCAGCATACACGAGTATACCCCAACCTTGACGAGCTCCAAGGGGCGAAACGTGGCTGGGAAAGCCGGGAAGAGAGCTAGAAGCAGGCTAGATATGGCAGGCAGGCGCCAGGGGCCCGTTACTCCTGACTCTGGGATATGGCGGACACGTCCCCTCCTCTAGTGGATAGGCAAACTTCGCCTCTCTAGCCTCCATCTGCCGGATGCCTCGCCCATCCTTAGCTCAACTGGCCACACACACACACACACACACACACACACACACACACACACACACACACACACACACACACACACACACACACACATACACACACACACACACACTTTGCTCAATCAAACAGCATCCGGCTGCATCTCATTTCCTTGATGCTTTAGTCTTCTCCTTCCACCCACCGGAAGACTAAGATCTGACTGGCTTGGGCCAGTAGGTGACTTGGACCTGCCTAGCATGGGTCAGTGACTTCGACCTGCCTAGCATGGGTCAGTGACTTCGACCTGCCTAGCATGGGTCAGTGACTCGGCTCTGCCTAGCATGGGTCAGTGACTTGGACCTGCCTAGCATGGGTCAGTGACTTGGATCTGCCTAGCATGGGCCAGTGACTTGGACCTGCCTAGCATGGGTCATTGACTTCGATCTGCCTAGCATGGGTCAGTGACTTGGACCTGCCTAGCATGGGTCAGTGACTTCGACCTGCCTAGCATGGGTCAGTGACTTCGACCTGCCTAGCATGGGTCATTGACTTGGATCTGCCTAGCATGGGTCAGTGACTTGGATCTGCCTAGCATGGGCCAGTGACTTGGACCTGCCTAGCATGGGTCATTGACTTCGACCTGCCTAGCATGGGTCATTGACTTCGATCTGCCTAGCATGGGTCAGTGACTTGGATCTGCCTAGCATGGGCCAGTGACTTGGACCTGCCTAGCATGGGCCAGTGACTTGGACCTGCCTAGCATGGGTCAGTGACTCGGCTCTGCCTAGCATGGGTCAGTGACTTGGATCTGCCTAGCATGGGCCAGTGACTTGAACCTGCCTAGCATGGGTCAGTGACTCGGCTCTGCCTAGCATGGGTCAGTGACTTGGACCTGCCTAGCATGGGCCAGTGACTCGGACTTGCCTAGCATGGACCAGTAGGTGACTTGGACCTGCCTAGCATGGACCAGTAGGTGACTTGGACCTTCCTAGCATGGGTCAGTAGGTGACCTGGGCCTACCTAGTATGGACCAGTAGGTGACTTGAACCTTCCTAGCATGGGTCAGTAGGTGACCTGGGCCTACCTAGTATGGACCAGTAGGTGACTTGAACCTTCATAGCATGGACCAGTAGGTAACTTGCACCTACCTAGCATGGGCCAGTAGGCCTCCTGCAGTTCCCCTTCTTATGTCCTTAACAACAAGAAGCCTTTGATCCATTTACTATGGGCAGTTAATAACCCAGGAAAGCCAGGCACTGTGGCTTATTTGCACTGTAATAGACTGATTGCAAGTCTGCTGTTACTGCTTCCTCTGTACTCTAGTATTCTGTGTAGACGAAACGCCTCGGAATAAAGACACCTAACTGTTGCACATGTGCTGGCTCCTTAACACACAGGTACCTATTTACTGCTAGGTGAAAAGAGGCAGTAGGTGTCAGGTGACTTGCCTATATGTCTCACCCTGCCCAGGATGTCACCCACGAAACTCAACTAACACACAGGTACCTATTTACTGCTAGGTGAACAGTGGTAGCAGGTGTAAGGTGACTTGCCTATCCTTTCCATTCGCTTGGTGATCGAACCGTACGACTACTCTCCTTCTCCAGGATCGAACCTAACTGCCTCCCATCTCCCCACCAGCGCAACCTGACCTTAGATGGACTCGGGGCATTCCCATTAGAGAAATAAATGTGCCTAGTCAGGGATCCCTAAAGTCCCTGAACTTCCAGAGTACACAGCTAAACACCACTGCATACGGACCCGACCGGTATCGATTTTCCCAACAAGGAGATTTTTTGGTCTATGCTGTTGTTGTTGTTGAGGTTTATCGTGTATTTCGACCTCTCCGGATTTTGTACTTACAAGATTTTAAAATCCTTTTAATGTAAATGCAGTTGTATGTACCAGCAGTGTGTTGTGTTGCTGCCTATGATAGTTACATTGTGGGAACACCAGCAGTGTTGCTACACTATTCTATATGATAGTTACATTGTGGGAACACCAGCAGTGTTGCTACACTATTCTATATGATAGTTACATTGTGGGAACACCATCAGTGTTGCTACACTATTCTATATGATAGTTACATTGTGGGAACACCAGCAGTGTTGCTACACTATTCTATATGATAGTTACATTGTGGGAACACCAGCAGTGTTGTTACACTATTCTATATGATAGTTACATTGTGGGAACACCAGCAGTGTTGCTACACTATTCTATATGATAGTTACATTGTGGGAACACCAGCAGTGTTGCTACAGTATTCTATATGATAGTTACATTGTGGGAACACCAGCAGTGTTGCTACACTATTCTATATGATAGTTACATTGTGGGAACACCAGCAGTGTTGCTACACTATTCTATATGATAGTTACATTGTGGGAACACCAGCAGTGTTGCTACACTATTCTATATGATAGTTACATTGTGGGAACACCAGCAATGTTGCTACACTATTCTATATGATAGTTACATTGTGGGAACACCAGCAGTGTTGCTGATTTCTACTGTGGTCCTTAGGTCCTCTCCCTCCAGGATGCCACCCACAACACTCAACTAACACCCAGGTACCTATTTACTGCTAGGTGAACAGTGGCAGCAGGTGTAAGGGGACTTGCCCATACGTCTCGCCCTACCCAGGATGCCACCCACAACACTCAACTAACACAAGGTACCTATTTACTGCTAGGTGAACAGTGGCAGCAGGTGTAAGGGGACTTGCCCATACTTCTCAACTCTCTCGTGAATCGAACCTCTGGTCCTTCAGTTGTAAGAATCAAGCATCCGGTGAACGCACGGGTTAAGTAGTGAATTTACCAGGAGATAAAGCTCTCGGAAATGGGAAATTCTTGGAAATGGGAAATTCTAGGAAATGGGTGGTGTATGCTCTTCCCGCCACCACCAGGGTGACTGTTCTTACACAGTGCTGCCATCTATTGAGGCCAAAACTAATTACACAATCATTCCCTCATAGCCTTCAGTGAGGCCATTGTGAAGTGTGTATATCTCAGTGTATATCTCAGTGTATATACACTGAGAGGAATATATCACAGTGTATATACACTCAGGGGTCTTGAAGACAACCAGGGGTCTTGAAGACAGCCAGGGGTCTTGAAGACAACCAGGAGTCTTGAAGACAACCAGGGGTCTTGAAGACAACCAGGGGTCTTGAAGACAACCAGGAGTCTTGAAGACAACCAGGGGTCTTGAAGACAACCAGATGTCTTGAAGACAACCAGGGGTCTTGAAGACAACCAGGGGTCTTGAAGACAACCAGAGGTCTTGAAGACAACCAGAGGTCTTGAAGACAACCAGGGGTCTTGAAGACAATCAGAGGTCTTGAAGACAACCAGGGGTCTTGAAGACAACCAGGGGTCTTGAAGACAACCAGAGGTCTTGAAGACAACCAGGGGTCTTGAAGACAACCAGGGGTCTTGAAGACAACCAGAGGTCTTGAAGACAACCAGAGGTCTTGAAGACAACCAGGGGTCTTGAAGACAATCAGAGGTCTTGAAGACAACCAGGGGTCTTGAAGACAATCAGAGGTCTTGAAGACAACCAGGGGTCTTGAAGACAACCAGGGGTCTTGAAGACAACCAGAGGTCTTGAAGACAACCAGGGGTCTTGAAGACAACCAGGGGTCTTGAAGACAACCAGAGGTCTTGAAGACAACCAGAGGTCTTGAAGACAACCAGGGGTCTTGAAGACAATCAGAGGTCTTGAAGACAACCAGGGGTCTTGAAGACAACCAGAGGTCTTGAAGACAACCAGAGGTCTTGAAGACAACCAGAGGTCTTGAAGACAACCAGAGGTCTTGAAGACAACCAGGGGTCTTGAAGACAACCAGAGGTCTTGAAGACAACCAGAGGTCTTGAAGACAACCAGGGGTCTTGAAGACAACCAGAGGTCTTGAAGACAACCAGAGGTCTTGAAGACAACCAGGGGTCTTGAAGACAACCAGAGGTCTTGAAGACAACCAGGGGTCTTGAAGACAACCAGGGGTCTTGAAGACAACCAGGGGTCTTGAAGACAACCAGGGGTCTTGAAGACAACCAGAGGTCTTGAAGACAACCAGGGGTCTTGAAGACAACCAGGGGTCTTGAAGACAACCAGGGGTCTTGAAGACAACCAGGGGTCTTGAAGACAACCACGGATCTTGAAGACACCCAGGGGTCTTGAAGACAACCAGAGGTCTTGAAGACAACCAGGGGTCTTGAAGACAACCAGGGGTCTTGAAGACAACCAGGGGTCTTGAAGACAACCAGAGGTCTTGAAGACAACCAGGGGTCTTGAAGACAACCAGAGGTCTTGAAGACAACCAGAGGTCTTGAAGACAACAAGGGGTCTTGAAGACAACCAGGGGTCTTGAAGACAACCAGAGGTCTTGAAGACAACCAGGGGTCTTGAAGACAACCAGAGGTCTTGAAGACAACCAGAGGTCTTGAAGACAACCAGGGGTCTTGAAGACAACCAGAAGTCTTGAAGACAACCAGGGGTCTTGAAGACAACCAGAGGTCTTGAAGACAACCAGGGGTCTTGAAGACAACCAGAGGTCTTGAAGACAACCAGGGGTCTTGAAGACAACCAGGGGTCTTGAAGACTACCAGAGGTCTTGAAGACAACCAGAGGTCTTGAAGACAACCAGGGGTCTTGAAGACAACCAGAGGTCTTGAAGACACCCAGGGGTCTTGAAGACAACCAGAGGTCTTGAAGACAACCAGGGGTCTTGAAGACAACCAGGGGTCTTGAAGACAACCAGGGGTCTTGAAGACAACCAGGGGTCTTGAAGACAACCAGGGGTCTTGAAGACAACCAGAGGTCTTGAAGACAACCAGGGGTCTTGAAGACAACCAGGGGTCTTGAAGACAACCACGGGTCTTGAAGACACCCAGGGGTCTTGAAGACACCCAGGGGTCTTGAAGACAACCAGAGGTCTTGAAGACAACCAGGGGTCTTGAAGACAACCAGGGGTCTTGAAGACAACCAGGGGTCTTGAAGACAACCAGGGGTCTTGAAGACAACCAGGGGTCTTGAAGACAACCACGGGTCTTGAAGACACCCAGGGGTCTTGAAGACAACCAGAGGTCTTGAAGACAACCAGGGGTCTTGAAGACAACCAGGGGTCTTGAAGACAACCAGGGGTCTTGAAGACAACCAGGGGTCTTGAAGACAACCAGGGGTCTTGAAGACAACCAGGGTCTTGAAGACAACCAGAGGTCTTGAAGACAACCAGGGGTCTTGAAGACAACCAGGGGTCTTGAAGACAACCAGGGATCTTAAACAACCAGGGGTCTTGAAGACAACCAGGGGTTTAGAAGACAACCAGGGGTCTTGAAGACAACCTGGGGTCTAGTGATAATTCCCCCTGCCTGGTGGAAGGCTGGTGAACAGTCTCGGGCCACAAACATTTATGGTGTTTTCTCTTAGTGTACTAATGGCGCCCCTACTTATCACTGGGGGATGTTGCATCGCCTGCCAAGTGTTTTGCTTTCGTAGGGAGTGATTTCTGTTTGCAGATTAGGGACCAATCCCTCCAGGATCTTCCAGGTGTATATTATGATGTATCTCTCTCGCCTACATTGCAGGGAGTACAAGTGAAGATTGTACTCCCTGCTATGAATGTTCTTTGTATATTCTCTAGATCTGCGAAGTACATCTGCGGAGATCTAACACACACATCACCAGTAGGCCTCCTGGTTTACACTAGGCAGGTCGAACTCACATCCTCTGGGTGTACATATGTGTTAACATACTGTTGCAAGGACTGTGAGCATTGTTGCAGGATTCTTGGTATTGTGTTTACCAAGTGAAGGTAACTATTGCAGTATTACACACAGGAAAGATTTGGAATGTTGCTAGCAAGGTTGTAATCTCTCTCTCTCTCTCTCTCTCTCTCTCTCTCACACACACACACACACACACACACACACACACACACACACACACACACACACACACACACACACACACACACACTCCCACACACACACACTACTCTGAATATCAATAATAACACACACTCATAAGTTACAGTGTGTGCGTGTGTGTGTGTAACAACAGGGGTGTCCCGTAGCTCGATCGGTAGCGCACTCACCTCACACAAAGAGGTCCGGGGTTCGAATCTCCTCTGGTATGGCTGGAAAACATTAGGGACGTGTTTCCATGAGACATCTGACGTACCTGTCCCTGTTCACCCATCAGTAAAATGGGTACCTGGGTGTTAGTGGACTGGTGTGGGTCACATCCTGGGTGTTAGTGGACTGGTGTGGGTCACATCCTGGGTGTTAGTGGACTGGTGTGGGTCACATCCTGGGTGTTAGTGGACTGGTGTGGGTCACATCCTGGGTGTTAGTGGACTGGTGTGGGTGGCATCCTGGGTGTTAGTGGACTGGTGTGGGTCACATCCTGGGTGTTAGTGGACTGGTGTGGGTCACATCCTGGGTGTTAGTGGACTGGTGTGGGTCACATCCTGGGTGTTAGTGGACTGGTGTGGGTCACATCCTGGGTGTTAGTGGACTGGTGTGGGTGGCATCCTGAGTGTTAGTGGACTGGTGTGGGTCACATCCTGGGTGTTAGTGGACTGGTGTGGGTCACATCCTGGGTGTTAGTGGACTGGTGTGGGTCACATCCTGGGTGTTAGTGGACTGGTGAGGGTCGCATCCTGGGTGTTAGTGGACTGGTGTGGGTCACATCCTGGGTGTTAGTGGACTGGTGTGGGTCGCATCCTGGGACAAAACTGACCTAATTTACGGGAAATGCTCAGCATAACAAGGGACTTTCTATATAGTAGTATGTCACTGATGTCAGCTATGGTCTGTATACCTTGTACATGTACTTGTATACCTTGTACATGTACTTGTATACCTTGTACATGTACTTGTATACCTTGTACATGTACTTGTATACCTTGTACATGTACTTGTATTCCTTGTACTTGTACTTGTATACCTTGTACATGTACTTGTGTACCTTTTACATGTATTTGTATACCTTGTACATGTACTTGTATACCTTGTACATGTACTTGTATACCTTGTACATGTACTTGTATACCTTGTACATGTACTTGTATACCTTGTACATGTACTTGTATACCTTGTACATGTACTTGTATACCTTGTACATGTACTTGTATACCTTGTACATGTTGTACATGTACATGTATACCTTGTACATGTACTTGTATACCTTGTACATGTACTTGTATACCTTGTACATGTACTTGTATACCTTGTACATGTACTTGTATACCTTGTGCATGTACTTGTATACCTTGTACATGTACTTGTATACCTTGTACATGTACTTGTATACCGTGTGCATGTATTTGTATACCTTGTACATGTACTTGTATGCCTTGTACATGTACTTGTATGCCTTGTACATGTACTTGTATACCTTGTACATGTACTTGTATACCTTGTACTTGTATACCTTGTACATGTACTTGTACATGTACTTGTATACCTTGTACATGCACTTGTATACCTTGTACATGTACTGGTATACCTTGTACATGTACTTGTATACCTTGTACATGTACTTGTATGCCTTGTATACATGTACTTGTATATACCTTGTGCATGTACTTGTATACCTTGTACATGTACTTGTATGCCTTGTACATGTACTTGTATACCTTGTACATGTACTTGTAAACCTTGTACATGTACTTGTATGCCTTGTACATGTACTTGTATATACCTTGTACATGTACTTGTATACCTTGTACATGTACTTGTATACCTTGTACATGTACTTGTATACCTTGTACATGTACTTGTATACCTTGTACATGTACTTGTATACCTTGTACATGTACTTGTATGCCTTGTACATGTACTTGTATACCTTGTACATGTACTTGTATACCTTGTACATGTACTTGTATACCTTGTACATGTACTTGTATACCTTGTACATGTACTTGTATACCTTGTACATGTACTTGTATACCTTGTACATGTACTTGTATACCTTGTACATGTACTTGTATACCTTGTACATGTACTTGTATGCCTTGTACATGTACTTGTATACCTTGTGCATGTACTTGTATACCTTGTACATGTACTTGTATGCCTTGTACATGTACTTGTATACCTTGTACATGTACTTGTATACCTTGTACATGTACTTGTATGCCTTGTACATGTACTTGTATACCTTGTACATGTACTTGTATGCCTTGTACATGTACTTGTATACCTTGTACATGTACTTGTATACCTTGTACATGTACTTGTATGCCTTGTACATGTACTTGTATACCTTGTACATGTACTTGTATACCTTGTACATGTACTTGTATACCTCGTACATGTACTTGTATACCTTGTACATGTACTTGTATACCTTGTACATGTACTTGTATACCTCGTACATGTACTTGTATACCTTGTACATGTACTTGTATACCTTGTACATGTACTTGTATACCTTGTACATGTACTTGTATACCTTGTACATGTACTTGTATACCTTGTACATGTACTTGTATACCTTGTACATGTACTTGTATACCTTGTACATGTACTTGTATACCTTGTACATGTACTTGTATGCCTTGTACATGTACTGGTATACCTTGTACATGTACTGGTATACCTTGTACATGTACTTGTATACCTTGTACATGTACTTGTATACCTTGTACATGTACTGGTATGCCTTGTACATGTACTGGTATACCTTGTATATGTACTTGTATACCTTGTACATGTACTTGTACACCTTGTACATGTACTTGTATACCTTGTACGTGTACTTGTATACCTTGTACATGTACTGGTATACCTTGTACATGTACTTGTATACCTTGTACATGTACTTGTATACCTTGTACATGTACTTGTATACCTTGTACATGTACTTGTATACCTTGTACATGTACTTGTATACCTTGTACATGTACTTGTATACCTTGTACATGTACTTGTATACCTTGTACATGTACTTGTATACCTTGTACATGTGCTGTATACACCTTGTACATGTGCTTGTATACTCTATACATGTACTTGTATCTGCCTTGCATATGCTTGTATACTTGTACATGCTTGTATACCTTGTACATGTGCCTTCCACATACTGCTGTGCCTTGCTTATGCCTTGTACATGTGCTTGTATGCCCTTGTACATGTACTTGTATGCCTTGTGAAAATATGTATATCTGTAATACATACTTGTATACATATACATATATATATCTATTAATACATATGTTAACTTATACCTTAATATATCTTATCTCTATAATACACATATACTGGTATACCTTGTACATGTACTAGTACTCTGTCAGCCTTGCATACCTTTCTCTACTAAACCGCATGCTTGTATACTGTGCATGTGCTGATACTTAGTAATACATGTGCTGGTATGCCTTGTATGTACTTGTATACCCCATGTACATGTGCTTGTGCACATGTACATGTGCTTGTATACTAATGCGTGTGCTTGTATACTGTACATGTACTGGTATACCTTGTACATGTCTTGTATGCATGTACATGTGCTGAATTCAGAAATAAGTTATTATTATTATTATTATTATTATTATTATTATTATTATTATTATTATTATTATTATTATTATTATTATTATTATAATTATTATTTTCATAGCAAGAAGATACCTCTAGGCCTTTCGCGACGCACTCAGCACTTCTTCAGGCGCATAATTGCTGCAGCCACGGAACCGTGAGGTTCATTCTTGAATCTTAGCGTTATTAATAAGCCAGGATAAGCCAGGATAAGCCAGGATAAGCCAGGATAATCCAGGATAAGCCAGGATAAGCCAGGTTAAGCCAGGCAGTGTGGCATATTTCCACTATGCTTTGCAAGTTCTTTTTCTACTGCTGCCTTGGTAAGCGGGGGCATATGTGCTGTCTAGACAAACCCGTCAATGATCGATCGTCCAGTCAGTCAGCCAGTCAGACAGCCAGTCAGTCAGCCAGTCAGTCAGCCAGTTAGTCAGCCAGTCAGTCAGCCAGTCAGTCAGCCAGTCAGTCAGCCAGTCAGTCAGCCAGTCAGTCAGCCAGATAGTCAGCCAGTCAGTCAGCCAGTCAGTCAGTCAGTCAGCCAGCCAGTCAGTCAGCCAGATAGTCAGCCAGTCAGTCAGCCAGTCAGTCAGCCAGTCAGTCAGCCAGTCAGTCAGCCAGTCAGTCAGCCAGTCAGTCAGCCGGTCAGTCAGTCAGTCAGTCAGTCAGCCAGTCAGTCAGCCAGTCAGTCAGCCAGTCAGTCAGCCAGATAGTCAGCCAGTCAGTCAGCCAGTCAGTCAGTCAGTCAGCCAGCCAGTCAGTCAGCCAGATAGTCAGCCAGTCAGTCAGCCAGTCAGTCAGCCAGTCAGTCAGCCGGTCAGTCAGTCAGTCAGTCGACCAGTCGATCAGCCGGTCGGTCGTCGGTCGGTCAGTCAGCCGGTCCAGTCGGCCAGTCGGTCAGCCGGTCAGTCCCGGCCAGTCAGTCGGCCGGTCAGTCGGTCGGTCAGCCAGCCAGTCAGTCGGCCGAGGATGGTCGGCCGGTCCGGTCAGCCCGGTCGTGATCCAGCCAGTCGGTCAGCCAGTCAGTCAGCCAGTCAGTCAACCAGTCGATCGCCGGTCAGTCCAATTCGGTCGAGTCAGTCAGCCAGTCCGGTCAGCAAGTCAGTCAGCCAGTCAATCCAGCCGAATGATCCCAGCCAGTCCAGTCAGCCAGTCAGTCGAGTCAGTCAGCCAACCAGTCAGTCAGCCAGACCGTCGGCTCAGTCAGTCCAGCCGGTCGGTCAGCCAGTCGGTCGGCCGGTCAGTCAGTCTGATCGGTCAGTAAGCCAGTCAGTCAGTCAGTCAGTCAGCCAGTCAGTCAGCCAGTCAGTCAGCCAGATAGTCGAAAGCCAGTCGGTCGGCCAGTCAGTCAGTCAGTCAGCCAGCCAGTCAGTCCGGCCAGATAGTCAGCCAGTCAGTCAGCCAGTCAGTCAGTCCAGTCAGTCAGTCAGTCAGTCAGTCAGTCAGCCCGGTCAGCCGGTGATCGATCGAGTCGGTCGGCAGTCAGTCAGTCGGTCAGTCCGGTCGGTCGGCAACCAGTCAGCCGGTCAGTCGGCCAGCCGGTCGATCAGTCCAGCCAGCCAGTCAGCCAGTCAGTCAGCCAGCCAGCCAGTCAGTCAGTCAGTCAATCGAATCAGTCAGTCCAGTCAGTCAGTCAGCCAATCCAGTCAGTCAGTCAGTCAGTCAGTCCAGTCAATCCAGTCAGTCGGTCAGTCCAGTCAGTCAATCAGTCAGTCCAGTCAGTCCAACCAGTCAGTCAGTCAGTCAGTCAGCCAGTCGATCAGTCGATCAGTCGATCCAGTCAGTCAGCCGATCGATCGATCAGTCAGTCGATCGATCAGTCAGTCGATCGATCGATCGTCGGTCAGTCGATCCAGTCGATCAACCGATGAGTCCGATCAGTCAGTCAGCCAGTCGGTGGTCAGTCAGTCAGTCAGTCAGTCGGTCAGTCGGTCAGTCAGTCAGTCAGCCAGTCAGTCAGTCAGTCGGTCAGTCGGTCAGTCAGTCCAGCCAGTCAGTCAGCCAGTCCAGTCAGCCAGTCGGTCAGTCAGTCAGTCGGTCAGATCCAGACGTAACGAGCCTGAGCATCGGAGACAGACAAACACCCGCGTAACGAGACAGACGCATAACGTGATTTGTCTTGTGTGCTGTATTGGTCTCTCTCTCTCTCTCTCTCTCTCTCTCTCTCTCCTCTCTCTCTCTCTCTCTCTCTCTCTCTCTCTCTCTCTCTCTCTCTCTCTCTCTCTCTCTCTCCTCTCTCTCTCTCTCTCTCTCTCTCCTCTCTCTCTTTCTCTACTTTCTCTCTGTTTACACATGGTTTGACAGGTTAAGGATCTAACTTTATTGACAAGCTGTTGCAGGTTAAGTTCTAACTTTATTGACAAGCTAAGAGCTGTTACCTACATCAGCTCATTTGAAACTTTATTTTATTGTTATGAGACATAAGTAGGAACAGGATGAAGTTGGAGTGCATCTGTGGGCCAGCATTTTCATTATGATCAGCCTGGCATTATCTCGTTGACATCATTATGTAGCACAGATGTATTCCATACTCGGAAGAGTCATCCTGGGTATGTATGATGGATGGAGTGATGTTCTGGAGAAAGGGTACAGCCAGAGTGAAGTTGCTGCTTTCTGCCCGTCTTGTGGCATAAAGCATTTCGCGCTGTCCTCAGAAGTGGATCAGTGTGGTATTTTGTGTATTATTGTATGCATAACAGTAAGGCCACCACATCCCTCCTATGTTGAAGGCTCTGCTGAAATGACAGATCCATCCAGGGATGGGTCCAGGCTGAGAGATGAGGCGTCTTGCTCTGTTCTCTGTCAAGCGATGCGCCGGATGAGGAGGGGACATTGGCCAGAAAGTGGAGCATACTCAAGTGTGGGCGTGCTTGTGCCTCGTACAGTATCTTGCAGCCCCTGCTGTCAAGCAGATGCGAGATGCGGCCAAAATGTTGTGTTCACCTCAGTACCTTGTTTGCAAGATTTACAACATGGTTCTTCATGGTTGTTTGAGTCAAATTTCTTAAAGGATATCAACATTTGCTCCGGGTGCCAACATCCTCCCATTCATCTTACTACTGCACCAGCATTACCATCATGGCGTTGCTGAGGCGATCATCATTTGCGTTTTCTCGATTACCGTGTGCCTGCTCTTTTACCCAAGCTGATATCATTCTCGGCTGGTGATTGATGTAGCTTAGAGGCAGCTGGCATTTCTTCTCTTGGATAAGTGAATGTCGGTATTGCAGTCGTCTGCATATGCATGTGATTCTGGGATGAGATGAAGAGAAAGGTCGTTGATAGACATTCCATAACAGTGGACCCAGCACACTTCCTTGTGGAACCTTGCTAATAGGATGTCTTGCCAGTTCCGTTCCATTAAGGGGACTACACTTGAGAGATCTACCATGAAGGTAATCACTGAGGACATAGCGTAGAGCCTGCAATTCCAGTGCTTGAAGTTTTGCTAAGAGGCCTGGTGCCGCACCCGGTCAGCGCCAGCAATGTCAGTGCTACCACACAGCTGACTTTGTTTCATCAGTGACTGGTGCCACTTAGTGGAAGGTTTAACAACAGTGGCAGCAGAGTAACCTTTCCTGTTCATATTGACGATCACAAAGTAGTGAGTGGTAGTCAAAAAAATCTGTCATTGTCTTGAAGTTATTGTCTCAAGGATCTTACCAGTGATTGACAGGGTGACACTGGTCTGTAGTTGCTGATTCTATCTATCTTCTTTTTTGTGAACAGGGACTACATTGCCTCTTTCCATGGAGAGGGCCATTTTTTTCATGTACTATGGTGATTAACGAAAGATGCAGTTAGGGTGCTGCTAAGCTGTGCCGCATCTTCCCTCTCTCCCAGCAATCTTGGGCTCCAGCTTGTCTGGGCCCTGACCTTTTCTTGGTCAAGTGATTTAAGGAAGGAAGTAACACTCCTCACTGCCTTGTGTACTGACGGTTTTGATACAGTTCTTGCAGCCAGGAGGGTCGCCTTTGGATCAGGGAACTTGCGTTTTGGTATCAAAGTGTTCAGCAAGGGTCCACTTTCTCTTGACTACTAGTAGAGAGTGGTCCCATCCTGTCGATTTAGAGGTGGAATAAGTTCATCAGGCAGATAACCTTGTCTGTCACCTTGACCAGGGACCACCAGGTTTTCAAGAACCTACCCTACCTGATGCTAACTTTCTTTTAGTGTCCAACTCCCATTGCTTAATGGCCACTTTGTAGACATCACCCATATGCCTACAGGCTTGCATGGTGCAGTTCCTGTTATAGGTGGTAGGATGTCTCTCTTATACCTTCATATGCTTTGTACTTGTAGTAGCAGCCTCTCTACAACAATGAAGCCAAGGCTGATCTGAGCTTTGTCACATATTGCCGGTGAGGAATGTGTTCTTGTTGCAGATTGGGATGTGTCAGTGAAGGAAAAAAACTCACTTGGTTGTCAACATCCCCTGGAGAAGAGCATTCAGTCAGTGGTGTGAGCTCAGAGCAAAGGGCTTTGACCAGTACCTCTTTCCCATAGCCCAGGTTGTGCGTGTGGACTCCTCACCTCTGTTCTGTTGGGATCTTAAAGTGTGGTAAAGCAGCAACCTTGTGGTCAGACGATCCGAAGTGCCGAGAGTTGACAAGTGACTGCCCTTCTGCAGATCATACTACTGAGTCAGGAGAGCCAGAGAAGAGATATGAAGTAGAAATCAACAAAGTTTCTCATATCCAAACACAAAGAAAGGTCATCAAAGTCCTCTGTGTATGGAGTGCTGGTTGAGTCTGCTCAATTCTCCAATATGTTGACAGTTTGTGTTGTAGCAGAGAGTCAATATTTTCCATTAGGAAGTGATAGGGTCTGCATGTTTATACTGAGGTCTGTACATTGCATTAACTGTAGTACAGAGGTACTGAGTGTTTATACAGGCTTGAGAACATCATTTCAAGATGTGTAGGAAATTTGGCAGCATCTGCTAT
>NW_027195374.1:72500-115000 GCF_038502225.1 Cherax quadricarinatus
CATGACCAGGCCATGATGAGGGGTAGGGAGAGAGGGTGAAAGGGAGGAAGGGAGAGAGGGAGGAAGGGAGAGAGGGAGGTAGGGAGAGAGGGAGGAAGGGAGAGAGGGAGGCAGGGAGAGAGGGAGGTAGGGAGAGAGGGAGGCAGGGAGAGAGGGAGGTAGGGAGAGAGGGAGGCAGGGAGAGAGGGAGAGAGGGAGGAAGGGAGTGAGGGAGGCAGGGAGAGAGGGAGGTAGGAAGAGAGGGAGGCAGGGAGAGAGGGAGGCAGGGGGAGGGAGGTAGGGAGAGAGGGAGGCAGGGAGAGAGGGAGGGAGGGAGAAAGGGAGGGAGAGAGGGAGGTAGGGAGAGAGGGAGGCAGGGAGAGAGGGAGAGAGGGAGGAAGGGAGAGAGGGAGGTAGGGAGAGAGGGAGGCAGAGAGAGAGGGAGGTAGGGAGAGAGGGATGTAGGGAGAGAGGGAGGCAGAGAGAGAGGGAGATAGGGAGAGAGAGAGGCAGGGAGAGAGGGAGGTAGGGAGAGAGGGAGGCAGGGAGAGAGGGAGGCAGGGAGAGAAGGAGGTAGGGAGAGAGGGAGGGAGGGAGAGATGGAGGTAGGGAGAGAGGGAGGCAGAGAGAGAGGGAGGAAGGGAGAGAGGGAGAGAGGGAGAGAGGGAGGTAGGGAGACAGGGAGGCAGGGAGAGAGGGAGGAAGGGAGAGAGGGAGGCAGGGAGAAAGGGAGGCAGGGAGAGAGGGAGAGAGGGAGAGAGGGAGGAAGGGAGAGAGGGAGGTAGGGAGAGAGGGAGGTAGGGAGAGAGGCAGACAGAGAGAGAGGGAGGTAGGGAGAGAGGGAGGCAGGTAGAGAGGGAGGCAGGGAGAGAGGGAGGCAGAGAGAGATGGAGGTAGGGAGAGAGGGATGTAGGGAGAGAGGGAGGCAGAGAGAGAGGGAGGTAGGGAGAGAGGGAGGTAGGGAGAGAGGGAGGCAGGGAGAGAGGGAGGCAGGGAGAGAGGGAGGCAGAGAGAGAGGGAGGTAGGGAGAGAGGGAGGCAGAGAGAGAGGGAGGTAGGGAGAGAGGGAGGCAGAGAGAGAGAGGGAGGCAGGGAGAGAGGGAGGCAGAGAGAGAGGGAGGTAGGGAGAGAGGGAGGTAGGGAGAGAGGGAGGCAGAGAGAGAGAGAGGTAGGGAGAGAGGGAGGTAGGGAGAGAGGGAGGCAGGGAGAGAGGGAGGCAGGGAGAGAGTGAGGCAGGGAGAGAGGGAGGCAGAGAGAGAGAGGGAGGTAGGAAGAGAGGGAGGTAGGGAGAGAGGGAGGCAGGGAGGGAGGGAGACAGGGAGAGAGTGAGGCAGGGAGAGAGGGAGGCAGAGAGAGAGAGGGAGGTAGGGAGAGACGGAGGTAGGGAGAGAGGGAGGTAGGGAGAGAGGGAGGTAGGGAGAGAGGGAGGCAGAGAGAGGGAGGTAGGGAGAGAGGGAGGCAGAGAGAGGGAGGTAGGGAGAGAGGGAGGCAGAGAGAGGGAGGTAGGGAGAGAGGGAGGCAGGGAGAGAAAGAATGTGAGACACAGTGGAACGTACCCTATCCTCCCCCCCTATTCTCCCTATTCCATTCCTCTCTCTCCTCCCGCTCCCTATCCCTCCCTCCCCCACTCCTCCCCTACCAACCCCCTCCCTATAGTGGGCGCTGTTTACTGGCTTGTCTAGACGCCCGGGTTTAGGGGTCAAAGCCCCACCAAGTTGAAATAGAGGGAAACACGTGGTCCGTTCGCTAAGGGAAAGGGGAAGGTGGGGGAGATGGGGAAGGTAGGGGGGAAGGGGAAGGTAGGGGAGATAAAGTGGTTGAGAGGTGCAGGAGAGAATAATAATAACTTACTGCTAGGTGAACAGTGACAGCAGGTGTAAGGTGACTAACACCCAGGTACCTACTTACTGCTAGGTGAACAGTGACAGCAGGTGTAAGGTGACTAACAACCAGGAACCTACTTACTGCTAGGTGAACAGTGACAGCAGGTGTAAGGTGACTAACACCCAGGTACCTACTTACTGCTAGGTGAACAGTGACAGCAGGTGTAAGGTGACTAACAACCAGGTACCTACTTACTGCTAGGTGAACAGTGACAGCAGGTGTAAGGTGACTAACACCCAGGTACCTACTTACTGCTAGGTGAACAGTGACAGCAGGTGTAAGGCGACTAACACCCAGGTACCTACTTACTGCTAGGTGAACAGTGACAGCAGGTGTAAGGTGACTAACACCCAGGTACCTACTTACTTCTAGGTGAACAGTGACAGCAGGTGTAAGGTGACTAACACCCAGGTACCTACTTACTGCTAGGTGAACAGTGACAGCAGGTGTAAGGCGACTAACACCCAGGTACCTACTTACTGCTAGGTGAACAGTGACAGCTGGTGTAAGGTGACTAACACCCAGGTACCTACTTACTGCTAGGTGAACAGTGACAGCTGGTGTAAGGTGACTAACACACAGGTACCTACTTACTGCTAGGTGAACAGTGACAGCTGGTGTAAGGTGACTAACACCCAGGTACCTACTTACTGCTAGGTGAACAGTGACAGCAGGTGTAAGGCGACTAACACCCAGGTACCTACTTACTGCTAGGTGAACAGTGACAGCAGGTGTAAGGCGACTAACACCCAGGTACCTACTTACTGCTAGGTGAACAGTGACAGCAGGTGTAAGGCGACTAACACCCAGGTACCTACTTACTGCTAGGTGAACAGTGACAGCAGGTGTAAGGTGACTAACACCCAGGTACCTACTTACTGCTAGGTGAACAGTGACAGCTGGTGTAAGGTGACTAACACCCAGGTACCTACTTACTGCTGGGTGAACAGTGACAGCAGGTGTAAGGCGACTAACATCCAGGTACCTACTTACTGCTAGGTGAACAGTGACAGCAGGTGTAAGGCGACTAACACCCAGGTACCTACTTACTGCTAGGTGAACAGTGACAGCAGGTGTAGGGTGACTAACACCCAGGTACCTACTTACTGCTAGGTGAGCAGTGACAGCAGGTGTAAGGTGACTAACACCCAGGTACCTACTTACTGCTAGGTGAACAGTGACAGCAGGTGTAAGGTGACTAACACCCAGGTACCTACTTACTGCTAGGTGAACAGTGACAGCAGGTGTAAGGTGACTAACACCCAGGTACCTACTTACTGCTAGGTGAACAGTGACAGCAGGTGTAAGGCGACTAACACCCAGGTACCTACTTACTGCTAGGTGAACAGTGACAGCAGGTGTAAGGCGACTAACACCCAGGTACCTACTTACTGCTAGGTGAACAGTGACAGCAGGTGTAAGGTGACTTACACCCAGGAACCTACTTACTGCTAGGTGAACAGTGACAGCAGGTGTAAGGTGACTAACACCCAGGTACCTACTTACTGCTAGGTGAACAGTGACAGCAGGTGTAAGGTGACTAACACCCAGGTACCTACTTACTGCTAGGTGAACAGTGACAGCAGGTGTAAGGTAACTAACACCCAGGTACCTACTTACTGCTAGGTGAACAGTGACAGCAGGTGTAAGGTGACTAACACCCAGGTACCTACTTACTGCTAGGTGAACAGTGACAGCAGGTGTAAGGTGACTAACACCCAGGTACCTACTTACTGCTAGGTGAACAGTGACAGCAAGTGTAGGGTGACTAACACCCAGGTACCTACTTACTGCTAGGTGAACAGTGACAGCAAGTGTAGGGTGACTAACACCCAGGTACCTACTTACTGCTAGGTGAACAGTGACAGCAAGTGTAGGGTGACTAACACCCAGGTACCTACTTACTGCTAGGTGAACAGACTAGCACCCAGGTACCTACTTACTGCTAGGTGAACAGTGACAGCAGGTGTAGGGTGACTAACACCCAGGTACCTACTTACTGCTAGGTGAGCAGTGACAGCAGGTGTAAGGTGACTAACACCCAGGTACCTACTTACTGCTAGGTGAACAGTGACAGCAGGTGTAAGGTGACTAACACCCAGGTACCTACTTACTGCTAGGTGAACAGTGACAGCAGGTGTAAGGTGACTAACACCCAGGTACCTACTTACTGCTAGGTGAACAGTGACAGCAGGTGTAGGGTGACTAACACCCAGGTACCTACTTACTGCTAGGTGAACAGTGACAGCAGGTGTAAGGTGACTAACACCCAGGTACCTACTTACTGCTAGGTGAACAGTGACAGCAGGTGTAAGGTGACTAACACCCAGGTACCTACTTACTGCTAGGTGAACAGTGACAGCAGGTGTAGGGTGACTAACACCCAGGTACCTACTTACTGCTAGGTGAACAGTGACAGCAGGTGTAAGGTGACTAACACCAAGGTACCTACTTACTGCTAGGTGAACAGTGACAGCAGGTGTAAGGTGACTAACACCCAGGTACCTACTTACTGCTAGGTGAACAGTGACAGCAGGTGTAAGGTGACTAACACCCAGGTACCTACTTACTGCTAGGTGAACAGTGACAGCAGGTGTTTTAAGAAAACATTCAATATTTCCACCCATTCCGGGGATCAAACACGGACGTCAGTGTGTGAGCCGAGTGCACAAGACCACAAACCGGGAGGAATAGGCCTCTCTATTAGGCTCCCCTACAACATTTTTGAGAATATTATAGACACATTTAGTCAGGAAGCTGTTTTTTTCAGTCCAATATAGAGAACACTGGAACATGACAAGTCTAAGGAGGTCAGTCCCTCAGCCTGGAGGGACTGACGATTGCAGATGTCTTATTCATCAATTGCAATTGATGTGTTCAGTCTATCAATTTTGAGAAATGCACAGTAGAAAGATGAGTTGAAGCAGTGGTAGGCTGTGCTGCAGGAGCACTGCAGGAGATCTACTGGCCCCATGGTAAGCAGGTTTAAGTCACCTACTGGCCCATGCTAGGAAGGTCAAAGTCACCTACTGGCCCATGCTAGGCAGGTCCTAGTTACCTACTGGCCCATGCTAGGCATATCCAAGTCACCTACTGGCACTTGCTAGGCATGTCCAAGTCACCTACTGGCCCATGCTAGGCATATCCAAGTCACCTACTGACACATGCTAGGCATGTCCAAGTCACCTACTGGCCCATGCTAGGCAGGTCCTAGTTACCTACTGGCCCATGCTAGGCAGGTCCAAGTCACCTACTGACCCATGCTAGGCAGGTCCTAGTTACCTACTGGCCCATGCTAGGCAGGTCCAAGTCACCTACTGACCCATGCTAGGCAGGTCCTAGTTACCTACTGGCCCATGCTAGGCAGGTCCAAGTCACCTACTGACCCATGCTAGGCAGGTCCTAGTTACCTACTGACCCATGCTAGGCAGGTCCAAGTCACCTGCTGACCCATGCTAGGCAGGTCCAAGTCACCTACTGACCCATGCTAGGCAGGTCCAAGTCACCTACTGACCCATGCTAGGCAGGTCCAAGTCATCTACTGACCCATGCTATGGACCAGTGACTTGGACCTGCCTAGCATGGGCCAGTATATGACTTGGACCTGCCTAGCATGGACCAGTAAGTAACTTGGACCTGCCTAGCATGGGCCAGTAGGTAACTTGGACCTGCCTAGCATGGGCCAGTAGGTAACTTGGACCTGCCTAGCATGGGCCAGTAGGCCTCCTGCTGTGCTCCTTCTTATTAATAATCTTATTCGCTATTTTTTATTGAAGAATGAAGAGAATAACGTAAATTAACTGGTATACCTGGAGTATACCTGGAGTATACCTGGAGTATACCTGGAGTATACCTGGAGTATACCTGGAGTATACCTGGAGTATACCAGGAGCATACCTGGAGTGTACCTGGAGTATACCTGGAGTATACCTGGAGTATACCTGGAGCATACCTGGAGTGTACCTGGAGTATACCTGGAGTATACCTGGAGTATACCTTGAGCATACCTGGAGTATACCTGGAGTATACCTGGAGTATACCTGGAGCATACCTGGAGTGTACCTGGAGTATACCTGGAGTATACCTGGAGTATACCTGGAGCATACCTGGAGTGTACCTGGAGTATACCTGGAGTATACCTGGAGTATACCTTAAGTATACCTGGAGTATACCTGTAGCATACCTGGAGTGTACCTGGAGTATACCTGGAGTATACCTGGAGTATACCTGGATTGTACCTGGAGTATACCTGGAGTATACCTGGAGTATACCTGGAGTATACCTGGAGCATACCTGGAGTGTACCTGGAGTATACCTGGAGTGTACCTGGAGTATACCTGGAGTATACCTGGAGTATACCTGGATTGTACCTGGAGTATACCTGGAGTATACCTGGAGTATACCTGGAGTATACCTGGAGCATACCTGGAGTGTACCTGGAGTATACCTGGAGTATACCTGGAGTATACCTGGAGTATACCTGGACTATACCTGGAGTATACCTGGAGTATACCTGGAGTATACCTGGATCATACCTGGAGTGTACCTGGAGTATACCTGGAGTATACCTGGAGTATACCTGGAGTATACCTGGAGTATATCTGGAGTATACCTGGAGTATACCTGGAGTATACCTGGAGTATACCTGGAGTATACCTGGAGTATACCTGGAGTATACCTGGAGTATACCTGGAGAGGTTTTTTAGTGCCAGGAAGGAAAAAAAACTGGCAGGAAATGGCAGAAATCGTACACCAAATCCAGTCATTCCTGGAGTGGAACCACAGTCGATGGCCTCCACTCCAAACCAACAGATACAGATACTAATGCCGGAAAAAAATCCCCCCCCCCAGTACCAACAATATGACCAGTCCGATGACATTCTTCTTTGCAAATATACAGGGTCTAAAGCCAGCAACAAACAACAAAATACCTTTCATCCGTGGACTGCTTGCAGAGGCAAAGGCAATGTTCGCGGCTTTCACTGAGACTCACATAAAGGATCACTTGGACAACGAAATATGGATCCCAGGTTACAACCTATACAGATGTGACAGAGTGAACAGGCAAAAGGAGGGGGGGAGGGTTGGCCTGTACATTGCAGAGTCACTTGTTTGCACAGAACTGCTTAATGCCTCAAATGATGTAGTGGAAGTTTTAGCAGTAAAGGTCGAGAACCAAAACCTAGTCATTGTGGTAGTCTACAAGCCTCCGGATGCAACGTCCCAGCAATTCCAGGAACAGCTGTTAAAAATTGACCACTGTCTGGAAAACCTTCCAGCTCCTGCACCCAACATCTTGATCCTAGAGAATTTCAACTTAAGGCACCTAAAATGGAGGAATATAGCAAATAATATTGTTGCAGTAATAACACCAGGAGGCAGCTCTGATGAAAACTCACACTCATGCGAGCTTTTAAATCTCTGCACAAAATTCAATTTAAACCAGCAAATAATAGAGCCTACTAGACTGGAGAATACACTAGACCTCATCTTCACTAACAATGATGATCTGATAAGAAATGTCACCATATCAAAAACAATATACTCAGATCACAACATAATTGAGGTTCAGTCATGTATGCGCGGAGCCCCAGACCGACATAATGAGACTAGTCACGAGGGAGCATTCACCAAATTCAACTTCAATAACAAAAACATAAAGTGGGACCAAGTAAACCAAGTCCTAACCGATATAAGCTGGGAAGATATACTAAGCAACACAGACCCCAACTTATGCCTAAAACAGATTAACTTGGTGGCACTCGATGTATGCACAAGGCTTATTCCTCTAAGAAAAAGGAGGAGTAGATGTAAAATAGAAAGAGACAGGCGCTCCCTTTACAGGCGACGGAAAAGAATAACAGAGCGGCTAAAAGAGGTCAATATATCTGAAATGCGTAGGGAGACACTGGTCAGAGAAATAGCAAGCATCGAACTTAAGCTAAAAGAATCCTTTAGGAGTCAGGAATCGCGGGAAGAACTAAAAGCCATAAATGAAATCGAAAGAAACCCAAAGTATTTCTTCTCCTATGCCAAATCAAAATCGAGAACAACGTCCAGTATTGGGCCCCTACTTAAACAAGATGGGTCCTACACAGATGACAGCAAGGAAATGAGTGAGCTACTCAAGTCCCAATATGACTCAGTTTTTAGCAAGCCGCTAACCAGACTGAGAGTCGAAGATCAAAATGAATTTTTTATGAGAGAGCCACAAAATTTGATTAGCACAAGCCTATCCGATGTTATCCTGACGCCAAATGACTTCGAACAGGCGATAAATGACATGCCCATGCACTCTGCCCCAGGGCCAGACTCATGGAACTCTGTGTTCATCAAGAACTGCAAGAAGCCCCTATCACGAGCCTTTTCCATCCTATGGAGAGGGAGCATGGACACGGGGGTCGTCCCACAGTTACTAAAAACAACAGACATAGCCCCACTCCACAAAGGGGGCAGTAAAGCAACAGCAAAGAACTACAGACCGATAGCACTAACATCCCATATCATAAAAATCTTTGAAAGGGTCCTAAGAAGCAAGATCACCACCCATCTAGAAACCCATCAGTTACACAACCCAGGGCAACATGGGTTTAGAACAGGTCGCTCCTGTCTGTCTCAACTATTGGATCACTACGACAAGGTCCTAGATGCACTAGAAGACAAAAAGAATGCAGATGTAATATATACAGACTTTGCAAAAGCCTTCGACAAGTGTGACCATGGCGTAATAGCGCACAAAATGCGTGCTAAAGGAATAACAGGAAAAGTCGGTCGATGGATCTATAATTTCCTCACTAACAGAACACAGAGAGTAGTCGTCAACAGAGTAAAGTCCGAGGCAGCTACGGTGAAAAGCTCTGTTCCACAAGGCACAGTACTGGCTCCCAGTGTTCCACAAGGCACAGTACTTGCTCCCATCTTGTTTCTCATCGTCATATCCGACATAGACAAGGATGTCAGCCACAGCACCGTGTCTTCCTTTGCAGATGACACCCGAATCTGCATGACAGTGTCTTCCATTGCAGACACTGCAAGGCTCCAGGCGGACATCAACCAAATCTTTCAGTGGGCTGCAGAAAACAATATGAAGTTCAACGATGAGAAATTTCAATTACTCAGATATGGTAAACACGAGGAAATTAAATCTTCATCAGAGTACAAAACAAATTCTGGCCACAAAATAGAGCGAAACACCAACGTCAAAGACCTGGGAGTGATCATGTCGGAGGATCTCACCTTCAAGGACCATAACATTGTATCAATCGCATCTGCTAGAAAAATGACAGGATGGATAATGAGAACCTTCAAAACTAGGGAGGCAAAGCCCATGATGACACTCTTCAGGTCACTTGTTCTATCTAGGCTGGAATATTGCTGCACACTAACAGCACCTTTCAAGGCAGGTGAAATTGTTGACCTAGAAAATGTACAGAGAACCTTCACGGCGCGCATAACGGAGATAAAACACCTCAATTATTGGGAGCGCTTGAGGTTCCTAAACCTGTACTCCCTGGAACGCAGGAGGGAGAGATACATGATTATATACACCTGGAAAATCCTAGAGGGACTAGTACCGAACTTGTTGCACACGAAAATCACTCACTACGAAAGCAAAAGACTTGGCAGACGATGCACCATCCCCCCAATGAAAAGCAGGGGTGTCACTAGCACGTTAAGAGACCATACAATAAGTGTCAGGGGCCCGAGACTGTTCATCTGCCTCCCAGCACACATAAGGGGGATTACCAACAGACCCCTGGCAGTCTTCCAGCTGGCACTGGACAAGCACCTAAAGTCGGTTCCTGACCAGCCGGGCTGTGGCTCGTACGTTGGTTTGCGTGCAGCCAGCAGCAACAGCCTGGTTGATCAGGCTCTGATCCACCAGGAGGTCTGGTCACAGACCGGGCCGCGGGGGCGTTGACCCCCGGAACTCTCTCCAGGTAAACTTCAGGAGTATACCTTTAGTATACCTGGAGTATACCTGGAGTATACCTGGAGTATACCTGGAGTATACCTTTAGTATACCTGGAGTATACCTGGAGTATACCTGGAGTATACCTGGAGTATGCCTGGAGTATACCTGGAGTATACCTTTAGTATACCTGGACTATACCTGGAGTATACCTGGAGTATACCTTTAGTATACCTGGAGTATACCTGGAATATACCTGGAGTATACCTGGAGCATACCTGGAGTATACCTTTAGTATACCTGGAGTATACCTGGGGGTGTTGCGGGGGTCAACGCCCCCACGGCCAGGTCCCTGACCAGTCCTCCTGGTCGAACAGGACCTGATCAACCAGGCTGTTACTACAATTTATTCAAAATTATTTATATCAATAAATTATACAGTCTAACTTTAAATTATTGATAGATGGATCTATTGTTGTATAATACTGTATTTGGGCAAGATACAATATATATTTGAGAATACAAGAAAAAACAGGATGTATTTCATTAGGGAAAAAGAATATGAGGAATACTTGAGGTATAATCCGAGTATACCAGTTCACACTACTAGCTAACACAGTCTGGTTGATCAGGTCGTGATTTACGGGGAGGTCTGGTCATGGACCGGGCCACGGGGGCGTTGACCCCTTGGAACCCCTTCCAGGTATACTCCAGGTATACTCCAGGTATACTCCAGGTATACTCACTCCAGGTATACTCCAGGTATACTCCAGGTATACTCACTCCAGGTATACTCCAGGTATACTCCAGGTATACTCCAGGTATACTCACTCCAGGTATACTCCAGGTATACTCACTCCAGGTATACTCCAGGTATACTCCAGGTATACTCCAGGTATACTCACTCCAGGTATACTCCAGGTATACTCCAGGTATACTCCAGGTATACTCACTCCAGGTATACTCCAGGTATACTCACTCCAGGTATACTCCAGGTATACTCCAGGTATACTCCAGGTATACTCCAGGTGGGCAAACACCTTCCAAAGAGTCTATAATCTAGAATCTAGCTAACAGACTGAAGAAATACTTCCTAACATCCCTGTGACTCATCTGAGTCTTCAACTTCCAATTATGACCCCTTGTTGCTGTGTCCCCTTGTTGTTGTGTCCCCTTGTTGCTGTGTCCCCTTGTTGCTGTGTCCCCTTGTTGTTGTGTCCCCTTGTTGTTGTGTCCCCTTGTTGTTGTGTCCCCTTGTTGTTGTGTCCCCTTGTTGCTGTGTCCCCTTGTTGCTGTGTCCCCTTGTTGCTGTGTCCCCTTGTTGCTGTGTCCCCTTGTTGCTGTGTCCCCTTGTTGTTGTGTCCCCTTGTTGCTGTGTCCCCTTGTTGCTGTGTCCCCTTGTTGCTGTGTCCCCTTGTTGCTGTGTCCCCTTGTTGCTGTGTCCCCTTGTTGTTGTGTCCCCTTGTTGCTGTGTCCCCTTGTTGCTGTGTCCCCTTGTTGTTGTGTCCCCTTGTTGCTGTGTCCCCTTGTTGCTGTGTCCCCTTGTTGCTGTGTCCCCTTGTTGCTGTGTCCCCTTGTTGTTGTGTCCCCTTGTTGCTGTGTCCCCTTGTTGCTGTGTCCCCTTGTTGTTGTGTCACCTTGTTGCTGTGTCCCCTTGTTGCTGTGACCCCTTGTTGCTGTGTCCCCTTGTTGCTGTGTCCCCTTGTTGCTGTGTCCCCTTGTTGTTGTGTCCCCTTGTTGCTGTGTCCCCTTGTTGCTGTGTCCCCTTGTTGCTGTGTCCCCTTGTTGTTGTGTCCCCTTGTTGCTGTGTCCCCTTGTTGCTGTGTCCCCTTGTTGTTGTGTCCCCTTGTTGCTGTGTCCCCTTGTTGCTGTGTCCCCTTGTTGCTGTGTCCCCTTGTTGTTGTGTCCCCTTGTTGCTGTGTCCCCTTGTTGTTGTGTCCCCTTGTTGCTGTGTCCCCTTGTTGCTGTGTCCCCTTGTTGCTGTGTCCCCTTGTTGCTGTGTCCCCTTGTTGCTGTGTCCCCTTGTTGCTGTGTCCCCTTGTTGTTGTGTCCCCTTGTTGCTGTGTCCCCTTGTTGTTGTGTCCCCTTGTTGCTGTGTCCCCTTGTTGCTGTGTCCCCTTGTTGTTGTGTCCCCTTGTTGCTGTGTCCCCTTGTTGCTGTGTCCCCTTGTTGCTGTGTCCCCTTGTTGTTGTGTCCCCTTGTTGCTGTGTCCCCTTGTTGTTGTGTCCCCTTGTTGCTGTGTCCCCTTGTTGCTGTGTCCCCTTGTTGCTGTGTCCCCTTGTTGCTGTGTCCCCTTGTTGCTGTGTCCCCTTGTTGCTGTGTCCCCTTGTTGTTGTGTCCCCTTGTTGCTGTGTCCCCTTGTTGTTGTGTCCCCTTGTTGCTGTGTCCCCTTGTTGCTGTGTCCCCTTGTTGCTGTGTCCCCTTGTTGCTGTGTCCCCTTGTTGCTGTGTCCCCTTGTTGCTGTGTCCCCTTGTTGCTGTGTCCCCTTGTTGTTGTGTCCCCTTGTTGTTGTGTCCCCTTGTTGTTGTGTCCCCTTGTTGTTGTGTCCCCTTGTTGTTGTGTCCCCTTGTTGTTGTGTCCCCTTGTTGTTGTGTCCCCTTGTTGTTGTGTCCCCTTGTTGTTGTGTCCCCTTGTTGCTGTGTCCCCTTGTTGTTGTGTCCCCTTGTTGCTGTGTCCCCTTGTTGCTGTGTTCCCTTGTTGTTGTGTCCCCTTGTTGCTGTGTCCCCTTGTTGCTGTGTCCCCTTGTTGTTGTGTCCCCTTGTTGCTGTGTCCCCTTGTTGCTGTGTCCCCTTGTTGCTGTGTCCCCTTGTTGCTGTGTCCCCTTGTTGCTGTGTCCCCTTGTTGTTGTGTCCCCTTGTTGCTGTGTCCCCTTGTTGTTGTGTCCCCTTGTTGCTGTGTCCCCTTGTTGTTGTGTCCCCTTGTTGTTGTGTCCCCTTGTTGCTGTGTCCCTTTGTTGCTGTGTCCCCTTGTTGTCGTGTCCCCTTGTTGCTGTGTCCCCTTGTTAATGTGTCCCCTTGTTGTTGTGTCCCCTTGTTGTTGTGTCCCCTTGTTGTTGTGTCCCCTTGTTGCTGTGTCCCCTTGTTGCTGTGTCCCCTTGTTGTTGTGTCACCTTGTTGTTGTGTCCCCTTGTTGTTGTGTCCCCTTGTTGTTGTGTCCCCTTGTTGCTGTGTCCCCTTGTTGTTGTGTCCCCTTGTTGCTGTGTCCCCTTGTTGTTGTGTCCCCTTGTTGTTGTGTCCCCTTGTTGTTGTGTCCCCTTGTTGCTGTGTCCCCTTGTTGTCGTGTCCCCTTGTTGCTGTGTCCCCTTGTTGTTGTGACCCCTTGTTGCTGTGTCCCCTTGTTGTCGTGTCCCCTTGTTGCTGTGTCCCCTTGTTGTTGTGTCCCCTTGTTGCTGTGTCCCCTTGTTGCTGTGTCCCCTTGTTGTTGTGTCCCCTTGTTGTTGTATCCCCTTGTTGCTGTGTCCCCTTGTTGCTGTGTCCCCTTGTTGTTGTGTCCCCTTGTTGCTGTGTCCCCTTGTTGTTGTGTCCCCTTGTTGCTGTGTCCCCTTGTTGTTGTGTCCCCTTGTTGCTGTGTCCCCTTGTTGTTGTGTCCCCTTGTTGCTGTGTCCCCTTGTTGCTGTGTCCCCTTGTTGCTGTGTCCCCTTGTTGTTGTGTCCCCTTGTTGCTGTGTCCCCTTGTTGTTGTGTCCCCTTGTTGCTGTGTCCCCTTGTTGCTGTGTCCCCTTGTTGCTGTGTCCCCTTGTTGCTGTGTTCCCTTGTTGCTGTGTCCCCTTGTTGCTGTGTCCCTTGTTGCTGTGTCCCCTTGTTGCTGTGTCCCCTTGTTGCTGTGTCCCCTTGTTGCTGTGTCCCCTTGTTGCTGTGTCCCCTTGTTGCTGTGTCCCCTTGTTGCTGTGTCCCCTTGTTGCTGTGTCCCCTTGTTGTTGTGTCCCCTTGTTGCTGTGTCCCCTTGTTGCTGTGTCCCCTTGTTGCTGTGTCCCCTTGTTGCTGTGTCCCCTTGTTGCTGTGTCCCCTTGTTGCTGTGTCCCCTTGTTGCTGTGTCCCCTTGTTGCTGTGTCCCCTTGTTGCTGTGTCCCCTTGTTGCTGTGTCCCCTTGTTGTTGTGTCCCCTTGTTGCTGTGTCCCCTTGTTGCTGTGTCCCCTTGTTGTTGTGTCCCCTTGTTGTTGTGTCCCCTTGTTGCTGTGTCCCCTTGTTGCTGTGTCCCCTTGTTGTTGTGTCCCCTTGTTGCTGTGTCCCCTTGTTGTTGTGTCCCCTTGTTGTTGTGTCCCCTTGTTGCTGTGTCCCCTTGTTGTTGTGTCCCCTTGTTGCTGTGTCCCCTTGTTGCTGTGTCCCCTTGTTGCTGTGTCCCCTTGTTGCTGTGTCCCCTTGTTGCTGTGTCCCCTTGTTGTTGTGTCCCCTTGTTGTTGTGTCCCCTTGTTGCTGTGTCCCCTTGTTGCTGTGTCCCCTTGTTGCTGTGTCCCCTTGTTGCTGTGTCCCCTTGTTGCTGTGTCCCCTTGTTGCTGTGTCCCCTTGTTGCTGTGTCCCCTTGTTGCTGTGTCCCCTTGTTGCTGTGTCCCCTTGTTGCTGTGTCCCTTGTTGCTGTGTCCCCTTGTTGCTGTGTCCCCTTGTTGCTGTGTCCCCTTGTTGCTGTGTCCCCTTGTTGCTGTGTCCCCTTGTTGCTGTGTCCCCTTGTTGCTGTGTCCCCTTGTTGCTGTGTCCCCTTGTTGCTGTGTCCCCTTGTTGCTGTGTCCCCTTGTTGCTGTGTCCCCTTGTTGCTGTGTCCCCTTGTTGCTGTGTCCCCTTGTTGCTGTGTCCCCTTGTTGCTGTGTCCCCTTGTTGCTGTGTCCCCTTGTTGTTGTGTCCCCTTGTTGCTGTGTCCCCTTGTTGCTGTGTCCCCTTGTTGCTGTGTCCCCTTGTTGCTGTGTCCCCTTTTTGTTGTGTCCCCTTGTTGTCCCCTGTGTCCCCTTGTTGCTGTGTCCCCTTGTTGCTGTGTCCCCTTGTTGCTGTGTCCCCTTGTTGCTGTATCCCCTTGTTGCTGTGTCCCCTTGTTGCTGTGTCCCCTTGTTGCTGTGTCCCCTTGTTGCTGTGTTCCCTTGTTGCTGTGTTCCCTTGTTGCTGTTCCCTTGTAGCTGTGTCCCCTTGTAGCTGTGTCCCCTTGTTGCTGTGTCCCCTTGTTGCTGTGTCCCCTTGTTGCTGTGTCCCCTTGTTGTTGTGTCCACTTGTTGTTGTGTCCCCTTGTTGCTGTGTCCCCTTGTTGTGACCCCTTGTTGCTGTGTCCCCTTGTTGCTGTGTGCCCTTCTTGTTGTGTCCCCTTGTTGCTGTGTCCCCTTGTTGCTGTGTCCCCTTGTTGCTGTGTCCCCTTGTTGCTGTGTCCCCTTGTTGCTGTGTCCCCTTGTTGCTGTGTCCCCTTGTTGCTGTGTCCCCTTGTTGCTGTGTCCCCTTGTTGCTGTGTCCCATTTGTGAAACATTCTGTGTGTGTGTGTGTACTCACCTAGTTATATTTACAGGTGGCTGAGTCTTCTGCTTACTGTATATAAAACTTAGGTAGGAGAGAGAGAGAGAGAGAGAGAGAGAGAGAGAGAGAGAGAGAGAGAGAGAGAGAGAGAGAGAGAGGGCCGCTTACTCATACCTCACGCCCGGAGATCGAACCCCGTTTCTCTTCGTGTGTGAACCTCTAACGCCTTGTCAGTGACCCGGGAGACGCCAGAAATACCCAAGGTCCCATAGCAACAAGGATGACTCACTACATGCCCAGACACACCCCAGACGGGTACCACCTACGTATGGGGTGTGGGACCCACCACTTTAACCACTAACAAAGACCACCTGAGTGGGACCACTTAGCAAAGACCACCAGAGTGGGACCACTTAGCAAAGACCACCAGACTGGGACCACTTAGCTAAACACCATCAGAGTGGGACCACTTAGCAAAGACCACCAGAGTGAGACCACTTAGCAAAGACCACCAGAGTGGGACCACTTAGCAAAGACCACCAGAGTGGGACCACTTAGCAAAGATCACCAGAGTGGGACTACTTAGCAAAGACCACCCGAGTGGGACCACTTTACCAAACACCACCAGAGTGGGACCACTTAGCAAAGACCACCAGAGTGGGACCACTTAGCAAAGACCACCAGAGTGGGACCACTTAGCAAAGACCACCAGAGTGGGACCACTTAGTAAAGACCACCAGAGTGGGACCACTTAGCAAAGACCACCAGAGTGGGACCACTTAGCAAAGACCACCAGAGTGGGACCACTTAGCAAAGACCACCAGAGTGGGACCACTTAGCCAAAGACCACCAGAATGGGACCACTTAGCCAAAGACCACCAGAGTGGGACCACTTAAGAACGGTTTTTAAAGTTAAAATGTTAGAAGCCAGCTCTGGGCCACATACCCAGGGGGACCATACCCACCTAAGCACATACCCAGGGCACTATCCCTGCCCAAACAGCAACAACCACAGAGAACAGGGCACCAGATGACAGGGGTTTAGCAGGGGTAGGGGTATGGGTATGATACAGAGGAGGGTAGCGAACCACCAAATACCCAACATTCCACAACCTGCCCGGCTGCCCCTCAACCATACACCCACTGGGCCACTGGGCATCAAATTCTCCCACCTAATAGTGTCACGCCCACCAGCATTCCTGGGCATCATGGGTATCCCTCCACTGCCCACCTGTATCCCTTTCTCGCTCTAATAATCACTATTCACTTAAGTGGTATCCCTTGTGGAGGGATACCACTTAAGGGATACCTCGTAGAGTTTAGACTTATGGTATACCATTTCCTCTGGTATACCTTTGGTGAGGTTCGAGTGTCCACATGCCCTCAGCCAGGGCCAAGGGCCACCTGGTGGCCAGCTGGTGACAGGCTGATATCTGTTGGTAGCTAGTTGAAGAGTCTCGGACCTCGAAGGCTGACAAAAAAACAGGGTGTTTCAAATTGATATACCCGATTTGAAATAGGTACTTGTTGGAAATCGGGTCAATCAATTTGAAACACTCTATTGTGTAGAGAGAAGGTTGAGGAGACAGGAAGGAAGGATAGAGGGAGAGTGGGTAGGATAGTGGAACGGATGGATAGGCAAAGATACCCTATCCTTACTATCCACACACACACACACACACACACACACACACACACACACACACACACACACACACACACAGGAATAACCTAACATCACTTCCGGATCAACACACCAACACACTACCATCTACATAAGAGAACCACTGTGTTTCCTCCGGTTAATTTCCACCTTTTTCCTTACATACATGAACTGTGTGTGAGAGAGAGAGAGAGAGAGAGAGAGAGAGAGAGAGAGAGAGAGAGAGAGAGAGAGAGAGAGAGAGAGAGAGAGAGAGAGAGAGAGAGAGAGCAATACCAGGGCCAAAACTATTTCACTCTCACAAAATCTCTCTCAATAAGCCTGACGTGGCCGGACATAGCTGGCATAACTGTCTGGCTGGCTGCTAGTGCCCCATGCCCCTCTACCCCATCAAGAAAGTGCCCAGATGCACTTCATCCCAGTGACTGGCTACCCTTGTTTCGAACCTACGTCACCTGACTTCACCTTATGAACATCAAAGATTTACAAATTTCCTGTGTAATATACAGATAATGTGCCCAAACTGGGTAGGTGTGACCCATGCCCAGTACCCAGGTGGCCCAAGCATACCCACGTTCATCCCTCACCCATTTGAAAGCGCCATCTGTGATGTTTTTCAAGACTTTTATTGTTTGTCTGATAGTGTATATACACTGAGATGTGTATATCTCAGTGTATATACACTGAGAGGTGTATATCTCAGTGTATATACACTGAGATGTGTATATCTCAGTGTATATACACTGAGAGGTGTATATCTCAGTGTATATACACTGAGAGGTGTATATCTCAGTGTATATACACTGAGAGGTGTATATCTCAGTGTATATACACTGAGATGTGTATATCTCAGTGTATATACACAGAGATGTATATCTCAGTGTATATACACTGAGAGTGTATATCTCAGTGTACATACACCTGAGAGGTGTATATCTCAGTGTATACACTGAGATGTGTATATCTCAGTGTACATACACTGAGAGGGGGTGTATATCTCAGTGTATATACACTGAGTGTTATATCTCAGTGTATATACACTGAGAGGTGTATCTTCTCAGTGTATATACACTGAGAGGTGTATATCTCAGTGTATATACACTGAGAGGTGTATATCTCAGTGTATATACACTGAGAGGTGTATATCTCAGTGTATATACACTGAGAGGTGTATATCTCAGTGTATATACACTGAGAGGTGTAATATCTCAGTGTATATACACTGAGAGGTGTATATCTCAGTGTATATACACTGAGAAGGTGTATATCTCAGTGTATATACACTGAGATGTGTATATCTCAGTGTGTATACACTGAGAGATATCTCAGTGTATATACACTGAGGTGTATATCTCATTATATATATATACACTGATAGGTGTATATCGTAGTGTATATACAGTTTGAGGTATATATCTCATTCTATATACACTCAGAGGAGTATATCTCAGTATATATACACTGAGAGGTGTATATCTCAGTGTATATACACTGGTAGTTTACATTAATCAGTATTTTAGGTATTAAAGTATTCTTGACTGGTGGTGTACAGGTGACCTGCAGCCTTAATGACCCTCGTGTAGTAGATAGACTTTAAACCCCATTAACCAACCAACCTTAATGACCCTCGTGTAGTAGATAGACTTTAAACCCCATTAACCAACCAACCTTAATGACCCTCGTGTAGTAGATAGACTTTAAACCCCATTAACCAACCAACCTTAATGACCCTCGTAGTAGATAGACTAAACCCCTTAAAACCAATTAAACCCCAATACCTGTGCCAGCCAGTAGACTGAAACCCCATTAACCCTAACCAACCTTAATGACTGTAGTAGATAGACTTTAAACCCCATTAACCAACCAACCTTAATGACCCTGGTGTAGTAGATAGACTTTAAACCCCATTAACCAACCAACCTTAATGACCTCGTGTAGTAGATAGAAACTTTAAACCCCATTAACCAACCAACCTTAATGACCTCGTGTAGTAGATAGACTTTAAACCCCATTAACCAACCAACCTTAATGACCCTCGTGTAGTAGATAGACTTTAAACCCCATTAACCAATCAACCTTAATGACCCTCGTGTAGTAGATAGACTTTAAACCCCATTAACCAATCAACCTTAATGACCCTCGTGTAGTAGATGACTTTAACCCCCATTAACCAACCAACCTTAATGACCCTCGTGTAGTAGATAGACTTTAAACCCCATTAACCAACCAACCTTAATGACCCTCGTGTAATAGATAGACTTTAAACCCATTAACCAACCAACCTTAATGACCCTCGTGTAGTAGATAGACTTTAAACCCCATTAACCAACCAACCAATTAATGACCCTCGTGTAGTAGATAGACTTTGAGAGAGAGAGAGAGAGAGAGAGAGAGAGAGAGAGAGAGAGAGAGAGAGAGAGAGAGAGAGAGAGAGAGAGAGAGAGAGAGAGAGAGAGAGAGAGAGAGAGAGAGAGAGAGAGAGAGAGAGAGAGAGAGAGAGAGAGAGAGAGAGAGAGAGAGACACAGAGAGAGAGAGAGAGAGAGAGAGAGAGGCAGAGAGAGAGGCAAAGAGAGAGACAGAGAGAGAGAGAGAGAGAGAGACAGAGAGAGAGAGAGACAGAGACAGAGAGAGAGAGAGAGAGAGAGAGAGAGAGAGAGAGAGAGAGAGAGAGAGAGAGAGAGGGACAGAGAGAGAGAGAGAGAGAGAGAGAGAGAGAGAGAGACAGAGAGAGAGAGAGAGAGAGAGAGAGAGAGAGAGAGAGAGAGAGACAGAGAGAGAGAGAGAGAGAGAGAGAGAGAGAGAGCGAAGAGAGAGAGAGAGAGAGAGAGAGAGAGAGAGAGATCTCACCCTGCCCAGGATGCCACCCACAACACTCAACTAACACCCAGGTACCTATTTACTGCTAGGTGAACAGTGGCAGCAGGTGTAAGGTAACTTGCCCATACGTCTCACCCTGCCCAGGATGCCACCCACAACACTCAACTAACACCCAGGTACCTATTTCCTGCTAGGTGGAAAGTGGCAGCAGGTGTAAGGGTGACTTGCCCATACGTCTCACCCTGCCCAGGATGCCACCCATAACACTCAACTAACACCCAGGTACCTATTTACTGCTAGGTGAACAGTGGCAGCAGGTGTAAGGTGACTTGCCCATACGTCTCACCCTGCCCAGGATGCCACCCACAACACTCAACTAACACCCAGGTACCTATTTACTGCTAGGTGAACAGTGGCAGCAGGTGTAAGGTGACTTGCCCATACGTCTCACCCTGCCCAGGATGCCACCCACAACACTCAACTAACACCCAGGTACCTATTTACTGCTAGGTGAACAGTGGCAGCAGGTGTAAGGTGACTTGCCCACTTGCCCCATACGTCTCACCCTGCCCAGGATACCACCCACAACACTCAACTAACACCCCAGGTACCTACTTGCCCATTTACTGCTAGGCTAGGTGAACAGTGACAGCAGGTGTAAGGTGACTTGCCCATACGTCTCACCCTGCCCAGGATGCCACCCACAACACTCAACTAACACCCAGGTACCTATTTTACTGCTAGGTGAACAGTGACAGCAGGTGTAAGGTGACTTGCCCATACGTCTCACCCTGCCCAGGATGCCACCCACAACACTCAACTAACACCCAGGTACCTATTTACTGCTAGGTGAACAGTGGCAGCAGGTGTAAGGTGACTTGCCCATACGTCTCACCCTGCCCAGGATGCCACCCACAACACTCAACTAACACCCAGGTACCTATTTACTGCTAGGTGAACAGTGGCAGCAGGTGTAAGGTGACTTACCCATACGTCTCACCCTGCCCAGGATGCCACCCACAACACTCAACTAACACCCAGGTACCTATTTACTGCTAGGTGAACAGTGGCAGCAGGTGTAAGGTGACTTGCCCATACGTCTCACCAGTCATGAGGATGGTAATCCCATTATACCAGTCATGGTGATGGTAGTACCACATACCAGTGTAGTGTGTGGTAGTCAGGTTAGAGAGACATACTGTGTCCAGCCTCTCTTGAAGGACACATGAGGACACTCCCTTAGTCTAGGAAAGGTTAATCTAGGTTAATCTAGGTTAGTCTAGGAAAGGTTAATCTAGGTTAATCTAGGTTAATCTAGGTTAGTCTAGGAAAGGTTAATCTAGGTTAATCTAGGTTAGTCTAGGAAAGGTTAATCTAGGCTAATCTAGGTTAATCTAGGTTAGTCTAGGAAAGGTTAATCTAGGTTAATCTAGGTTAGTCTAGGAAAGGTTAATCTAGGTTAATCTAGGTTAGTCTAGGAAAGGTTAATCTAGGTTAATCTAGGTTAGTCTAGGAAAGGTTAATCTAGGTTAATCTAGGTTAATCTATGTTAATCTAGGTTAATCTAGGTTAGTCTAGGTTAGTCTAGGAAAGGTTAATCTAGGTTAATCTAGGTTAGTCTAGGTTAGTCTAGGAAAAGTTAATCTAGGTTAATCTAGGTTAGTCTAGGAAAGGTTAATCTAGGTTAATCTAGGTTAATCTAGGTTAGTCTAGGAAAGGTTAATCTAGGTTAATCTAGGTTAGTCTAGGAAAGGTTAATCTAGGTTAATCTAGGTTAATCTAGGTTAGTCTAGGAAAGGTTAATCTAGGTTAATCTGGTTAAGTCTAGGTTAGTCTAGGAAAGGTTAATCTGGTTAGGTTAATCTAGGTTAGTCTAGGTTAGTCTAGGAAAAGTTAATCTAGGTTAATCTAGGTTAGTCTAGGAAATTAATCTAGGTTAATCTAGGTTAAGTCAGGTTAGTCTAGGAAGGTTAATCTAGGTTAATCTATGTCTAGGAGCGTCTAGGTTAACATCTAGGTTAGTCTAGGAGAAAGTTAATCTATTAATCTAGTGTTAGTCTAGGAAGGTTAATCTGGCAATAGGTTCAATCTAGGTTGAATCTGGAAAGGAACGTTTAGTCTAGGAAAGGTTAATCTAGGTTAATCTAGGTTAGTCTAAGGAAGGTTAATCTAGGTTAATCTAGGTTAGTCTAGAAAGGTTAATCTAGGTTAATCTAGGTTAGTCTAGGAAAGGTTAATCTAGGTTAATCTAGGTTGAATCTAGGAAAGGTTAATCTGGCTAATCTAGGTTAATCTAGGTTAGTCTAGGAAAGGTTAATCTAGGTTAATCTAGGTTAGTCTAGAAAGGTTAATCTAGGTTAATCTAGGTTAGTCTAGGAGGAAAGGTTAATCTAGGTTAATCTAGGTTAGTCTAGAAAGGTTAATCTGGTTAATCAGGTTAATCTAGGTTAGTCTAGGAAAGGTTAATCTAGGTTAATCTAGGTTAATCTGGGATTGAGTCGAAAGAAAGGTTAATCTAGGCTTAATCTAGGTTGTCTAGGTTAGTCTAGGAAGGTTAATCTAGGTTAGTCTAGAAAGGTTAATCTAGGAGGTTAATCTAGGTTAATCTAGGTTAGTCTAGGAAAGGTTAATCTAGGTTAAGGTTGTCTAGGAGGTTAATCTAGGTTAATCTGCAGGTTGAGTCTAGGAGTTAATCTAGGTTAATCTAGGTTAATCTAGGTTAGTCTAGGAAAGGTTAATCTAGGCTAATCTAGGTTAATCTAGGTTAAGTCTAGAAAGGTTAATCTAGGTTTAGTTCTATAAAGGTTAGTCTAGGAAAGGTTAATCTAGGTTAATCTAGGTTAGTCTAGGAAAGGTTAATCTAGGTTAATCTAGGTTAATCTAGGTTAGTCTAGGAAAGGTTAATCTATGTTAATCTAGGTTAATCTAGGTTAATCTATGTTTGTCTAGGAAAGGTTAATCTATGTTAATCTAGGTTAATCTAGGTTAATCTTGGTTAATCTAGGTTAATCTATGTTTGTCTAGGAAAGGTTAATCTATGTTAATCTGGTTAATCTAGGTTAATCTTAGGTTAATCTAGGTTAATCAGTCTAGGAAAGGTTAATCTAGGTTGCTAGGTTAATCTAACTAGGTTAATCTAGGTTAATCTAGGTTAATCTAGGTTAGTCTAGGAAAGGTTAATCTAGGCTAATCTAGGTTAATCTAGGTTAGTCTAGGTTTGTCTAGGAAAGGTTAAGTTAATCTATGTTAATCTAGGTTAATCTTGGTTAATCTAGGTTAATCTAGGTTAATCTTGGTTAATCTAGGTTAATCTATGTTTGTCTAGGAAAGGTTAATCTATGTTAATCTAGGTTAATCTAGGTTAATCTTGGTTAATCTAGGTTAATCTATGTTTGTCTAGGAAAGGTTAATCTATGTTAATCTAGGTTAATCTTGGTTAATCTAGGTTAATCTATGTTTGTCTAGGAAAGGTTAATCTATGTTAATCTAGGTTAATCTAGGTTAATCTAGGTTAATCTAGGTTAATCTTGGTTAATCTAGGTTAATCTATGTTTGTCTAGGAAAGGTTAATCTGCTACAACAGAGATTCCAGTCTCTGTTTTCCCACGTTGACGTGGTTCAAATCCACGTTATATGAGGTAATGTTTGGCAATAGAGTTGCCATTAAGTGGGACAAACTCCCGAGTAGCGTGCTTGAAGCTAAAACCTTGCGTAGCTTTAAAAATAGCTGAGATTATTGTATAAGTATGAAGACGGACGCTAGTGTATTTACTGAAGGGAATATTTCGCCAGCCAGTGGCTTCGTCAGTCCAATACGGAAAAGTACGGTGGTTTATAAGGAGTTTGATACAATCAGTCCCTCAATCTGGAGTTGAAGTGTTCAGTCTATCTTGAGAAAGGTACAGTATATGAAAGGAGCACTATAGTAGGCCTACTGGCTCATGGTAGGTAGGTCTAACTCACCCCTACTCATGTACATAAGGATTAAATCCATATCAGTTATGCCATCCTTCAGAACCATACATTTTTTGGGATCCTATGAATGATCCTATGCAGGATCCCCGGAGGTTCCGAGTTCCCTCAATATCCTATGGGATCCCACTTAGACAAATCCTACGAGGTATCAGGTACCAACATATCCTATTTTTTTTCAGAATACCGAAAAATAACAATCCTTTGGAGGCTATAGGCGCCAGCACAGCCTATATCCTTCAGGATTCTAAGGCCCCATCCTTCAGGACTTCCACATATCCACAGCTATCAATCCTGAAGGAGGTTCAGGCTTCAAGAGATCAATCCTAAGAGGGATTCAGGAAGGACTGAAGGACTGACAGTCAATCCTACTAAGACTTAAAACTTAACAGGTTAATCCTACAAGGATTTAAGACTTTAACAGGTCAATCCTACAAGGATTATAAGCTTCCCTTAAAGACCCAACTTTTCGAGGTCCCAGACCCATATAGTCGCCCAGCTGACAAGTCAGCTATAATCTCAAAAGGCTGACGTCAGCCTGTGATGTCATTGGTGTCAGCAAGAAGGATAGGTCAGAGTTGGGGACGACCGGGCCTTATATAGACTAGCTGGGCGTTCTAGCCTTATATAGGAGGTCTGTTGTTTAGATTTTGAGATGTACGTCTACATTGCAATTCTGAGTTATTATGTACTAGTATTCTACTACTACTACTACTACTACTATTACTACTACTACTACCACCACTACTACTACTACTACTACTACTACTACTACTACTACTACTACTAGGAACGCTTGAAAGCACTTGACTTGTACTCCCTGGAACGCAGGCGAGAGAGATATATCATAATCTACACCTGGAAAATCCTAGAGGGACTGGTCCCACATCTACACACAGAAATCACTCCATACGAAAGCAAAGGACTGGACAGACGGTGCAACATCTCCCAGTGTGAGTGTCATTAGTACACCAAGAGAAAATACTATAAGTGTCTGGGGCCCAAGACTGTTTAATAGCCTCCCACCAGGTATAAGATGAATTACCAATAGATCCATGGTTGTCTTCACGATCCCCTGACTGTCTTAAAGACCCCTAGCCATCTTCAAGACCCCTGGCCATCTTCAAGACCCCTGGCCATCTTCAAGACCCCTGGCCATCTTCAAGACCCCTGGCCATCTTCAAGACCCCTGGCCATCTTCAAGACCCCTGGCCATCTTCAAGACCCCTAGCCATCTTCAAGACCCCTGGCCATCTTCAAGACCCCTGGCCATCTTGAAGACCTCTGTCTGCCTTCAAGACCCCTGGCCATCTTCAAGACCCCTGGCCATCTTCAAGACCCCTGGGCATCTTCAAGACCCCTGGCCATCTACAAAACCTCTGGCTGTTTTCAAGACCCCTGGCCATCTTCAAGACCCCTGGCCATCTTCAAAACCTCCGGCTGTCTTCAAGACCCCAGGCCATCTTCAAGTCCCCTGGCCATCTTCAAAACCTCTGGCTGTCTTCAAGACCCCTGGCCATCTTGAAGACCTCTGTCTGCCTTCAAGACCCCTGGCCATCTTCTAGACCCCTAGCCATCTTCAAGACCCCTGGACATCTTGAAGAGCCCTGGCCATCTTGAAGACCCCTGGTTATCTTGAAGACTTCTGTCTGCCTTCAAGACCCCTGGCCATCTTCAAAACCTCTGGCTGTCTTCAAGACCCCTGGCCATCTTCAAGACCCCTGGCCATCTTGAAGACCTCTGTCTGCCTTCAAGACCCCTGGCCATCTTCAAGACCCCTGGCTATCTTCAAAACCTCTGGCTGTCTTCAAGACCCCTGGCCATCTTCAAGACCCCTGGCCATCTACAAAACCTCTGGATGTCTTCAAGACCCCTGGCCATCTTCAAGACCCCTGGCTGTCTTCAAGACCCCTGGCCATCTTCAAGACCCCTGGCCATCTACAAAACCTCTGGCTGTCTTCAAGACCCCTGGCCATCTTCAAGACCCCTGGCCATCTTCAAGACCCCTGGCCATCTTCAAGACCCCTGGCTGTCTTCAGGAGGATTTGAACAGACACAAAGCCAGTGTCTGATCAACCGGGCTGTGGTTCCTACGTTGCAGGGAGAATTTCTGGCCCTCATCCATTCAGAGGTCAACCATTCAGAGGTCATCCATGCAGATGTCATCCATGCAGAGGTCATCCATGCAGAGGTCATCCATGCAGAGGTCATCCATGTAGAGGTCAACCATTCAGAGGTCATCCATGCAGAGGTCATCCATGCAGAGGTCATCCATGCAGAGGTCAACCATTCAGAGGTCATCCATGCAGAGGTCATCCATGCAGAGGTCATCCGTGCAGAGGTCATCCATGTAGAGGTCAACCATTCAGAGGTCATCCATGCAGAGGTCATCCATGCAGAGGTCAACCATTCAGAGGTCATCCATGCAGAGGTCAACCATTCAGAGGTCATCCATGCAGAGGTCATCCATGCAGAGGTCATCCGTGCAGAAGTCATCCATGTAGAGGTCAACCATTCAGAGGTCATCCATGCAGAGGTCATCCATGCAGAGGTCAACCATTCAGAGGTCATCCATGCAGAGGTCATCCATGCAGAGGTCATCCATGCAGAGGTCATCCATGCAGAGGTCAACCATTCAGAGGTCATCCATGCAGAGGTCATCCATGCAGAGGTCATCCATGCAGAGGTCATTCATGCAGAGGTCATTCATGCAGAGGTCATCCATGCAGAGGTCATCCATGCAGAGGTCATTCATGCAGAGGTCATCCATGCAGAGGTCATCCATTCAGAGGTCATCCATGCAGAGGTCATCCATGCAGAGGTCAACCATTCAGAGGTCATCCATGCAGAGGTCATCCATGCAGAGGTCATCCATGCAGAGGTCAACCATTCAGAGGTCATCCATGCAGAGGTCATCCATGCAGAGGTCATCCGTGCAGAGGTCATCCATGTAGAGGTCAACCATTCAGAGGTCATCCATGCAGAGGTCAACCATTCAGAGGTCATCCATGCAGAGGTCATCCATGCAGAGGTCATCCATGCAGAGGTCATCCATGCAGAGGTCATTCATGCAGAGGTCATCCATGCAGAGGTCAACCATTCAGAGGTCATCCATGCAGAGGTCATCCATGCAGAGGTCATCCATGCAGAGGTCATCCATGCAGAGGTCATTCATGCAGAGATCAACCATTCAGAGGTCATCCATGCAGAGGTCATCCATGCAGAGGTGCAAGGTGACTAACACCCAGGTACCTACTTACTGCTAGGTGAACATTGACAACGGACGTAAGGACACACGCCCAGTGTCTCCACCCGTGCCGGGGATCGAACCAGGGACACTCAGTGTGTGAGGCGATCACACAGAGGAGTACACATAGGTGAGTACATACAAGTACATGCATTCAGTGCACGTACATTCAACAGGAAGTGCACCATCAGAGGAGTGCTTGGGTGTGTAAGTTTCTCTGTTGCTAGTCTGACCATATCAATGACTCTCCAGTGGCTAGTATCAGTGACTCAAGGTGCAAAAACTAGCTGTAGGAGTGAACCAGGAGCTGTATACACACACACACACACACACACACACACACACATACACACACACACACACACGTGAGGTGAGTACACACAAGGGTCTTGGAGCAGGGAGAGAGTGGAACTAATAGGGACTCGTGAAGAGGCAGGGCCAGGAGCTGTGAATCGACCCCTGTAACCACAAATAGGTGAGTAGAAACACACACACACACACATCACTACTACTGCTACTACTGCTACTACTGCTACTACTACTACTACTACTACTACTACTACTACTACTACTACTACTACTACTACTACTACCACTACTACTACTACCACTACTACCGCCACTACTACCACTACCTCCACCTACCACCACTACCACCACCACCAGCACACCACACCACCACCGCCACCACCACCACTGCCACCACCACCACCTCACCACCACCACCACGGCCACCACCACTCACACCACCACCACCGCACCACCACCACCACCACCACCACCACGACCACCACCACCACCACCACCACCACCACCACCACCACCACCACCACCACCACCACCACCACCACCACCACCACCACCACCACCACCACCGCCACCACCACCGCCACCGCCACCGGCCACCACCACCACCACCACCACCACCGCCACCACCACCACCACCACCGCCACCACCACCACCTCCACCACCACCACCGCCACCACCACCACCACTCCACCACCACCACCACCACACCACCACTACCACCACCACTACCACTACTACCACGCCACCACCTCACCTCCACCTACCACGCCACCACCACCACCACCACTGCCACTCACACCACTACCACCACCCGCACCACACCACCACTGCCACCACCACCACCACCACCACCACTGCCACCACCACCGCCACCACACCACCACCACCTCACCACCACCACCACGGCCACCACCACCACCACCACCGCCACCACCCCACCACCACCGCCACCACCACCACCACCACCACTGCCGCCACCACCACCTCCACCACACCACCACCACCACCGCCACACACCACCTCACCACTGCCACCACGCCACACAATCACCACCACCACTACTACCTACTACTACCTACTGCTACCACCACTGCTCTACCACCACTACCACCACCACTCCACTACTGCTACCTACACCACTCACCACTGCTGCCACACACCACCACTGCCACACCACCACTACCACTACTCTACACCACCACACTACCACCACCACCACCACACCACTACCACACCACCACTCACCACCACACACCACCACCACACCGCCACTACTGCACCACCACACACCACCACCACACACGACCACCACCACACACACCCAGGGTTCCTGCAGCAACGAGAGAGTGAAGCTAGTAGCGACTAGCAAACAGGTAGGGCCAGGAGCTATAATTCGACCCCTGCAACCACAACTAGGTCAGTACACACACACCAGGATCAGATGTGACACAGGTGGACGTTCAAGACGACCCATAGGATGTTAGGAAGTATTTCTTCAGCATCATTGGGGGAGACAGAGATGGAAGCAATACGCAGCTTCAAGACTAGGTATGATGGTTACTGTGGTCTAGGAGGAGGGGTCAGGAGCTAGGCTTCTCTGTTGGTTGCCTGTTAAACCATGGTGTTGTTGTTAGTGTCACGCTGTTCCACACAGAACGTAAGAAAGGAGGAGCACCCCTAAATAACCTCTAAATAACCCCTAAATAACCTCTAAATAACCCCTAAATAACCTCTAAATAACCCCTAAATAACCCCTCCCCCTAAATAACCCCTAAATAACTCTAAATAACTCTCTAAATAACCCCTCCCCTAAATAACCCCTAAATAACCCCTAAATAACCTCTAAATAACCCCTAAATAACCCCTCCCTAAATAACCCCTAAATAACCTCTATAAATAACCCCTAAATAACCCCTAAATAACCCCTAAATAAATAACTCCCTAAATAACCCCTAAATACCTCTAAATAACCTCCCCTAAATAACCTCCCCCTAAATAACTCCTCCCCTAAATAAACCCCTAAATAACTCCCTAAATAACCCCCTAAATAACCTCTAAATAAACCCCTCCCCCAAATAACCCCTAACCCTAAATAACTCCTAAATAACCCCTAAATATCCCTCTAAATAACCCCTAAATAACCCCTAAATAACCCCTCCAAATAACTCCAAATAACCCTATCCTCTAAACCAACCCCTAAATAACTCTAAATAACCCCAAATAACTCTAAATAACCCCTAAATAACTAAATAACTCCCTAAATAACCCCTAAATAACCCTCCTAAATAACCCCCTTAAATAATCTAAATAACCCCTAAATAACCTCTCAAATAACCCCTAAATAACTCTAAATAACCCCTAAATAATCTCCCCAAATAACCCCTCAAATAACTCCTAAATAACCCCAAATAACCCTCTAAATAACCCCTAAATAACCCCCTAACAACTCCTAAATAACCCCTAAATAACTCCTAAATAACCCCTAAATACCCTCTAAATAACCCCTAAATAACCCCTAAATAACACCTAAATAACCCCTAAATACCCTCTAACAACCCCTTAAATAACCCTAAATAACCTCAAATAACCCCTAAATACCTCTAAATAACCCCTAAATAACCTCTAAACAACCCCTAAATAACCCCTAAATAACCCCTCCCCTAAATAACTCCCTAAATAACCCCCTAACTCTAAATAACCCTAAATAACTAAATAACCCCTAAATAACTCCTAAATAACTCAAATAACCCCTCTAAATAACCCTAAATACCCTCTAAATAACACCTAAATAACCCCTAAATAACTCCTAAATAACCCCTAACAACTCCTAAATAACCCCTAAATAACTAAATAACCCCTAATAACCCCTAAATAACCCTAAATAACTCTAAATAACCCCTAAATAACTCCCCGAAATAACCGCTAAATAACCCCTAAATAACCCCTAAATAACTCCTAAATAACCCCTAAATACCCTCTAAATAACCCCTAAATAACCCCTAAATAACTCCTAAATAACCCCTAAATAACTCCTAAATAACCCCTAAATACCCTCTAAATAACCCCTAAATAACCCCTAAATAACTCCTAAATAACCCCTAAATACCCTCTAAATAACCCCTAAATAACCTCTAAATAACCCCTAAATAACCCCTAAATAACCCCTAAATAACTCCTAAATAACCCTGGGGCAATCCCCTAAATAACTCTAACTCCCTAAATAACCCCTAAATAACTCCTTTAAATAACCCCTAAATAACCCTTTAAATAACCCCTAAATAACTCCCCTAAATAACCCCTTGTAAATAACCTCCTAAATAACCCCTAAATAACTCCAAATAACCCCTAAATAACCTCAAACAACCCCTAAATAACCTCCTAAATATCCCCTAAATAACCCCTAAATAAATAACCCCTCAAATAACTTCTAAATAACCCCTAAATAACCCTCTAAACTAATAATCCCTAAAGAACCCCCAAATAACCCTAAATAACTCCCTAATAACCCCAATAACTAAATCTCCCCTAAAATAACCCTCAATAACTCTAAATAACCCCCTAAATAACCCCAAATAACCCTCCTCTAAATAACCTCTAAATAACCCCTAAATAATCCCTCCCCTAAATAACTCTGCAAATAACCTCTAAATAACCCCTAACCCCAACTCCTAAATAACCCCTAAATAACCTCTAAATAACCCCTAAATAACCCCTAAATAACTCCTAAATATCCTCCCTAAATAACCCCTAACCCCCAAACAACCCCTCAAATAACCCCCAAATAACTCTCTAATAACCCCTAAATAACCTCCTAAATAACCTATAAATAACTCTAAATAACCCCTAAATAACCCCTAAATAACCCCCTCCCTAATAACCCTTTAAATAACCCCTAATAACTCCTAAATAACCTCTAAATAACCCCTAAATAACTCCCAACAACCCCAAATAACCCCCAAATAACCCCTTCCCTAAATAATCTAATCTAAATAACCCCTAAATAACCCCTAAATAACCTCAAATAATCAACCCCTAAATAACCCCCTTCAATAACCCCTAAATAACCCTTTAACAACCCCCTCTCAACCCCTAACCTCTAAATAACCCCTAAATAACCCCAACAACCCCTAAATAACTTAAATAACCCCCTCAAATAACTAACAACCCCTAAATAACCCCTCTAAATAACCCCTAAATAACTCTGAAATAACCCTCCTCTAAATAACTCCCCTAACAACCCCTAAACAACCCTCCCAAATAACCCTAACAACCCCTAAATAACCCCCTAAATAACTCCTAAATAACCCCTAAATAACACCTATATAACCCCTAAATAACCCCTCAAATAACCCCCTCCCCTAAATAACTCCTAAATATCCCCTAAATAACCCCTAAATAACCCCTAAATAACTTCTAAATAACCCCTAAATAACCCCTAAATAACCCCTAAATAAACCCTTAATAACCCCTAAATAACCCCTAAATAACCCCTAAATAACCTCTAAATAACCCCTAAATAACCCCTAAATAACCCCTAAATAACCTCTAAATAACCCATAAATAACAACCCCTCTAAATAACTCTAAATAACCCCTCTAAATAACCCTAAATAACTCTAAATAACCCTCTAATAACCCCTAAATAACCCCCTCTAAATAACCCCTAAATAACCCCTAAATAACCCCTAAATAACCCTCTAAATAATCCCCTAAATAAATCCCCTAACTAACCCCTAAATAACCTCTAAATAATCTCCCCTAAATAACCCCTAAATAACCCCCTAAATAACCCCTAAATAACCCCTAAATAACTCCCCTAAATAATCCTCTAATAACCCCTAAATAACCCCTAAATAACCCCTAAATAACCCTTAAATAACCCCTAAATAACCCCTAAATAACCCCTAAATAACTCCTAAATAACCCCTAAATACCCTCTAAATAACCCCTAAATAACCCCTAAATAACCCCTAAATAACCCCTAAATAACCCCTAAATAACCTCTAAATAACCCCTAAATAACCCCTAAATAACCCCTAAATAACCCCTAAATAACCCCTAAATAACCTCTAAATAACCCCTAAATAACCTCTAAATAACCCCTAAATAACCCCTAAATAACCCCTAAATAACCCCTAAATAACCTCTAAATAACCCCTAAATAACCCCTAAATAACCCCTAAATAACCCCTAAATAACCCCTAAATAACCCTTAATAAACATAAATTAACCCACTAACAAACCTAAGTTAGTTCCTTAGGTTTTCCCTCAGAAAAGTTCATTATAACGAAGTTGAGACCTGATAGGCCTACCTTAATAGGCCTTAAGAAAGGCGTTCACAAGGGCGACTACCACACACTTTCACACCATAAATCCGCCCTAACTGGTAAGCAACATTAGCCTTTAACTCTCGAGTATTTAAAGGCTAAATTAGCACGGTGGTGACATGGCAGGAGGCCTATAGGCCTAGGCTCCTATTTTTACCATAAGTGAAAGCAAGAAAAACGGGTGAAACGTGCTAATTTCTCTACATTTCGCTCGTTTCCCAAGCATAACTCTACGCTAGAATGCTTCTAAGATCCCAGGAAGGCTAGAAACAGCGTCTAACATACGCAAATCTGGCGTAGTTAGGAGAGGCGTAGCTGGTTTTAGTTGGCGTCAGACCACCTGGGATCCCAGGTTGGTAGCGCACTGGCCTGACATATTGAGATCCGGGGTTCGATCCCCGGTACGGATAGAAGCATTAGGACGTGTTTCCTTGAAACACGTACTGTCACTGTTCACCTAGCAGTAAGTAGGTACCTGGATGTTAGTCACCTTACACCTGCTGTCATTGTTCATCTAGAAGTAAGTAGGTACCTGGGTGTTAGTCACCTTACACCTGCTGTTATTGTTCATCTAGCAATAAGTAGGTACCTGGGTGTTAGTCACCTTACACCTGCTGTCACTGTTCATCTAGAAGTAGGTAGGTACCTGGGTGTTGGTCACCTTACACCTGCTGTCACTCTTCATCTAGCAGTAAGTAGGTACCTGGGAATTAGTCACCTTACACCTGCTGTCACTATTCATCTAGCAGTAAGTAGGTACCTGAGCGTTAGTTGACTGTTGTGGGTGGCATCCTGGGGAAGAGGACCTAAGAGCCACACTGGAAATAACCCACACTACCTGGCTTATCCTGGCTTATCCTGGCTTATCCTGGCTTATCCTGGCTTATCCTGGCTTATCCTGGCTTATTCTGGCTTATCGTGGCTTATCCTGGCTTATCCTGGCTTATCCTGGATTATTCTGGCTTATCCTAGCTTATCCTGGCTTATTCTGGCTTATCCTGGCTTATCCTGGCTTATCCTGCTTAATAATCCTACGAGAAACTTCAGAATAGGAGAGATAATTACAGAATGAGGATAAATGAGAGACAGGTGTCAAGGAGAGTAAGTACCTTAATGGGAAACATTAATTAGGTGACTGTATAGAGAAACCTGGAGTGAAACCTCGGGATCTATTCGGTAAGGTTTCACTGGATTCCGTCTTAACACCTGTGGTTTACGTGACTGGCAACTTGATTAAGACACATGTTCAACACCTGTGTGTCTTTATTGATGAATAAGACACATGTACAACACCTGTGTGTCTTTATTGATGAATAAGACACATGTACAACACCTAGGTGTCTTTACTGATGAATAAGACACATGTACAACACCTGGGTGTCTTTATTGATGAATAAGACACATGTACAACACCTGTGTGACTTTATTGATGAATAAGACACATGTACAACACCTGTGTGACTTTATTGATGAATAAGACACATGTACAACACCTGTGTGTCTTTATTGATGAATAAGACACATGTACAACACCTGTGTGACTTTATTGATGAATAAGACACATGTGCAACACCTGTGTGTCTTTATTGATGAATAAGACACATGTACAACACCTGTGTGACTTTATTGATGAATAAGACACATGTACAACACCTGTGTGACTTTATTGATGAATAAGACACATGAAAAACACCTGTGTGTCTTTATTGATGAATAAGACACATGCACAACACCTGGGTGACTTTACTGATGAATAAGACACATGTACAACACCTGTGTGACTTTATTGATGAATAAGACACAGGTACAACACCTGGGTGTTGAGAACGAGAGTTCTCAAAATTCCTTCTCATCTCCAGGAGATGTGTATATGAGAGTTCTCACCCCCCCAGTGGGACCTTAAATATAAATTCTACCAGGCCCCTGAGGGAACAATAAGCCTGATCCCTTCCCTCTTCCTGCTCCTACTCCTGCTCCTGCTCCTGTTCCTGTTCCTGTTCCCGCTCCTGCTCCTGTTCCTGTTCCTGTTCCCGCTCCTGCTCCTGTTCCTGTTCCCGCTCCTGCTCCTGTTCCTGTTCCTGTTCCTGTTCCCGCTCCTGCTCCTGTTCCTGCTCCTGTTCCTGCTCCTGTTCCTGTTCCTACTCCTGTTCCTGATCCTGTTCCTGTTCCTACTCCTGTTCCTGCTCCTGTTCCTGTTCCTACTCCTGTTCCTGTTCCTGTTCCTACTCCTGTTCCTGTTCCTACTCCTGCTCCTGCTCCTGTTCCTGTTCCTACTCCTGTTCCTGTACCTGCTCCTGTTCCTGTTCCTGTTCCTACTCCTGTTCCTGTTCCTACTCCTGCTCCTGCTCCTGCTTCTGTTCCTGCTCCTGTTCCTACTCCTGTTCCTGTTCCTGTTCCTACTCCTGTTCCTGTTATTACTCCTGTTCCTGTTCCTGTTCCTACTCCTGTTCCTGTTCCTACTCCTACTCCTGCTCCTGCTCCTGTTCCTGCTCCTGTTCCTGCTCCTGTTCCTGTTCCTACTCCTGTTCCTACTCCTGCTCCTGCTCCTGTTCCTGCTCCTGTTCCTGCTCCTGTTCCTGTTCCTACTCCTGTTCCTACTCCTGCTCCTGTTCCTACTCCTGCTCCTACTCCTGCTCCTGCTCCTACTCCTGCTCCTGCTCCTGCTCCTGTTCCTGCTCCTGCTCCTGTTCCTGCTCCTGCTCCTGTTCCTGCTCCTGCTCCTGTTCCTGCTCCTGCTCCTGCTCCTGCTCCTACTCCTGTTCCTGCTCCTGTTCCTGTTCCTACTCCTGTTCCTACTCCTGTTCCTGTTCCTGTTCCTGCTCCTGCTCCTGTTCCTACTCCTGCTCCTGCTCCTGTTCCTGCTCCTGCTCCTGTTCCTACTCCTGCTCCTGTTCCTACTCCTGCTCCTGTTCCTACTCCTGTTCCTACTCCTGTTCCTGTTCCTGTTCCTACTCCTGCTCCTGCTCCTGTTCCTGCTCCTGCTCCTGTTCCTACTCCTGCTCCTGTTCCTACTCCTGCTCCTGTTCCTACTCCTGTTCCTGTTCCTGCTCCTGCTCCTGTTCCTGCTCCTGCTCCTGTTCCTGCTCCTGTTCCTGCTCCTGCTCCTGTTCCTACTCCTGCTCCTGTTCCTACTCCTGCTCCTGTTCCTACTCCTGTTCCTGCTCCTGTTCCTGCTCCTGTTCCTGTTCCTACTCCTGTTCCTGCTCCTGTTCCTGTTCCTACTCCTGTTCCTGCTCCTGTTCCTGTTCCTACTCCTGTTCCTGTTCCTGTTCCTACTCCTGTTCCTGTTCCTACTCCTGCTCCTGCTCCTGTTCCTGTTCCTACTCCTGTTCCTGTACCTGCTCCTGTTCCTGTTCCTGTTCCTACTCCTGTTCCTGTTCCTACTCCTGCTCCTGCTCCTGCTTCTGTTCCTGCTCCTGTTCCTACTCCTGTTCCTGTTCCTGTTCCTACTCCTGTTCCTGTTATTACTCCTGTTCCTGTTCCTGTTCCTACTCCTGTTCCTGTTCCTACTCCTACTCCTGCTCCTGCTCCTGTTCCTGCTCCTGTTCCTGCTCCTGTTCCTGTTCCTACTCCTGTTCCTACTCCTGCTCCTGCTCCTGTTCCTGCTCCTGTTCCTGCTCCTGTTCCTGTTCCTACTACTGTTCCTACTCCTGCTCCTGTTCCTACTCCTGTTCCTACTCCTGCTCCTGTTCCTACTCCTGCTCCTGCTCCTGCTCCTGTTCCTACTCCTGCTCCTGTTCCTGCTCCTGTTCCTGTTCCTACTCCTGTTCCTGTTCCTGCTCCTGCTCCTGTTCCTACTCCTGCTCCTGTTCCTGCTCCTGTTCCTGTTCCTACTCCTGTTCCTACTCCTGTTCCTGTTCCTGTTCCTGCTCCTGCTCCTGTTCCTACTCCTGCTCCTGCTCCTGTTCCTGCTCCTGCTCCTGTTCCTACTCCTGCTCCTGTTCCTACTCCTGCTCCTGTTCCTACTCCTGTTCCTGCTCCTGTTCCTGCTCCTGTTCCTGTTCCTACTCCTGTTCCTGCTCCTGTTCCTGTTCCTACTCCTGTTCCTGCTCCTGTTCCTGTTCCTACTCCTGTTCCTGTTCCTGTTCCTACTCCTGTTCCTGTTCCTACTCCTGCTCCTGCTCCTGTTCCTGTTCCTACTCCTGTTCCTGTACCTGCTCCTGTTCCTGTTCCTGTTCCTACTCCTGTTCCTGTTCCTACTCCTGCTCCTGCTCCTGCTTCTGTTCCTGCTCCTGTTCCTACTCCTGTTCCTGTTCCTGTTCCTACTCCTGTTCCTGTTATTACTCCTGTTCCTGTTCCTGTTCCTACTCTGTTCCTGTTCCTACTCCTACTCCTGCTCCTGCTCCTGTTCCTGCTCCTGTTCCTGCTCCTGTTCCTGTTCCTACTCCTGATCCTACTCCTGCTCCTGCTCCTGATCCTGCTCCTGTTCCTGCTCCTGATCCTGTTCCTACTACTGTTTCCTTCTCCTGCTCCTGTTCCTACTCCTGTTCCTACTCCTGCTCCTGTTCCTACTCCTGCTCCTGCTCCTGCTCCTGTTCCTACTCCTGCTCCTGTTCCTGCTCCTGTTCCTGTTCCTACTCCTGTTCCTGTTCCTGCTCCTGCTCCTGTTCCTACTCCTGCTCCTGTTCCTGCTCCTGTTCCTGTTCCTACTCCTGTTCCTACTCCTGTTCCTGTTCCTGTTCCTGCTCCTGCTCCTGTTCCCACCCCGGTTCACCCTGTTCCTGCTCCTGCCCTGTTCCTATCTCTGTTCTGTTCCACTTCCCACCTGTTCCTACCCTCTGTTCCTACTCCTGTTCCTGTTCCACCCACCCTCTCTGTCTCCCGCCCCTGTTCCTGTCTCTGCTCCTGTTCCTACTTCTGCTCCTGTTCCTACTCCTCCTCCTGTTCCTACTCCTGTTCCTGTTCCTGCTCCTGCTCCTGTTCCTGCTCCTGCTCCTGTTCCTGCTCCTGTTCCTGCCCTGCTCCTGTTCCACCCTGCTCCTGTTCCTACTCCTGCTCCTGTTCCTACTCCTGCTCCTGTTCCTGCTCCTGCTCCTGTTCCTGCTCCTGCTCCTGTTCCTGCTCCTGCTCCTGTTCCTGTTCACCCTGCTCCTGCTCCTACCCTGCTCCTGCTCCTGCTCCTGCTCCTGCCCTCTGTCTCTGTTCCTGCTCCACCTGCTCCTGCTCCCCCTGCTGCTCCTGTCCTGCTCCTGTCTCTGCTCCCTGCTCCGTTCCTGCTCCTGCTCCTGTTCCTGCTCCCGCCCTGTTCCTGCTCCTGCTCCACCCTGCCCCACCCCACCCTGCCCTACTCCTGTTCCTGCTCCTGTTCCTGTTCCACCCTGTTCCAATCTGTTCCTGTTCCTGTCTGCCCTGTCTGTCCCTACTCCTGCTCCTGCCTCCTGTTCCTGCTCCTGCTCCTGTTCCTACTCCTGCTCCTGTTCCTACTCCTGTCCCTACCCTGTTCCTGTTCCCGTTCCTACTCCTGCTCCTGCTCCTGTTCCTGTCCCTGCTCCTGTTCCTACTCCTGCTCTGCCCTACTCCTGCTCCTGTTCCTACTCCACTCCTGTTCCCACCTGCCCTGTTCCTGCTCCGCCCTGTTCCTGCTCCTGTTCCTGCCTCGCTCCTGTTCCTACTCCTGCTCCTGTTCCACTCCTGCTCCTGTTCCTACCCTGCTCCTGGGTTCCTGCTCCTGCTCCTCTGTCCTGCTCCTGCTCCTGTTCCTGCTCCTACTCCTGCTCCTGCTCCTCTACCCTGCTCCTGCCCTGCTCCTGCTCCTGCTCCTGCTCCCACCCCGCCCTGTTCTGCTCCACCCCTGCTCTGCCCAGCCTCCCACCACTCCTGCTCCTGTTCCTGCTCCGCTCCAGTTCCCACCCTGCTCCTGTTCCTGCTCCTGCCCTGTCCCACTCCTGCCCCTGTTCCTGCTCCACTCCCATTCTGCCCTGTTCCCTGGCCTTACCCTGTTCCTACTCCTGTTCCTGTTCCTGTTCCTGCTCCTGCCCTGGTCCCTCTGTTCTGCTCCTGTTCCTGCTCCTGCTCCTGTTCCACCCTGGTCCTGTTCCCACTCCGCCCTGTTCCTACTCCTGTTCCTACCCTGGTTCCTGTTCCTGTTCCTACTCCACTCCTGTTCCGTTCCCACCCTGCCCTGTCTCACTCCTGCCTTGTTCCACTCCTGGCTCCAGTTCCATCCTGTTCCTGTTCCTGTCTGCTCCATTCCCACTCCTGCTCCTGTTCCTGCTCCTCTGTTCCTGCTCCTGCTCCTGTTCCTACTCCCACTCCTGTTCCTACCCTGCTCCTGTTCCACTCCTGCTCCTAATGCCTGCTCCTGTTCCTGCTCCTGCTCCTGTTCCTACCTGCCTTTTCCTGCTCTACTTCCTGCCTCCTGTCCCTGCCTGCCCCTGTCCTGCTCCTTGTTCTGAGCCTTACTTCCTGCTCGCCTGCCTAGCCTCCTGCCCTGTCCCTGCCTCCTGCTCCTGTTCTCCAGCCTGCTTCCTGCTCTGCTCTGCTCCTGTTCCTGCTCTGCTCTGCCCTGCTCCTGCTCTGTTCCTGCTCCTGCTCCTGTTCCTGCCTTGCCTTGCTCCTGCTCCACTCCTGCTCCGCCCACTCCTGTTCCTGCTCCTGCTCCTGTTCTAGCCTCCTGCTCCTGACTCCGCTCTGCCTGTCTGCTCCTGCTCCTGTTCCTGCCTCCTGCTCTCGGCCCTCCTGCTCCACCCTGCTCTGCTCCACTCCTGCTCCACCTGCCTCCTGTTCCTGCTCCTGCTCCTGTTCCAGGCTCCTGCCTGCCTGCCCCTGCTCTGCCCTGCCACTCCAGCCTCCTGCTCCCACCCCATCCTGCTCTGGCCTGCCCCTGCTCCTAGTTCTGTTCCTGCTCTGCCCCTAAACTCCTGGCCCACTCTGCCCTGCCTCCACTTCATGCTCTGCTCCTGCTCCTGTTCCTGTCTGCTCCTGTCCCTGCTCCTGCCCTGCCTCCAACTGCTCCTGCTCCTGCTCCTGCTCCACCCCTACTCCTGCTCCTGGTTCGCCTGTTCCTGCCCTGCTCCTGTTCCTGCTCCCACCTGTTCCTGCCCACCCAGCCCTGCTCCACCTGTTCCTGCCCACTCCACCTGCTCCTGCTCCTCTGTTCCTGTTCCTGCCCTGCTCTGCCTGTTCCTGTTCCCACCCTGCTCCGCTCCACCTGCTCCTGCCCTGCTCCGCTCCTGCCCCACTCCTGCTCCTGTCTGCCCTGTCCCATTCTGCTCTGCTTCTCCACTTGTTCTGCTCATCTTGTATCATGTTTCCTACTTCCACTTATTTTACCTTACCTTGTCTTGCCCATTTCCTGCTCAGTTTCATCTGCTTTATCTGCCTGCCTCCTGCTCTGTTCTGTTCTTACTTCCTGTTTCTGTACTGCTCTGTCTGTTCTACTTGTTCTAGCTTCCTGTTCTTGTTCTTGTCTTGTTTCCTTTGCTCTGTTCTGGCTGCTCCTGTTTCCACTCCTGCCTGCTGTCTCCATCTGCCCTGTTCACTGCTCTTGAATTCCACTTGACTCTACCTTGTTCCTGTTCTGTTCTCCATTTGCCTTGCTCCTGTTCTGCCTTGCTCTGTTCTCCACTTGCTCTGCTTTATCTGCTCATGGTTCCCACCTGCTCCTGTTCCTGCTCCTGCCCTGCCCTGCTCCACCTGTCTGCCCTGGTCCCATCCTGCTCCTGTCTCAATTCTGCTCCGCCTCCACTTCCTGCTCCTGTTCCACCCTGTTCCTGCTCCTGTTCCTGCCTGTTCCTGTTCCTACCCTGTTCCTGCTCCTGTTCCTGTTCCTACTCCTGTTCCTGCTCCTGTTCCTGTTCCTACTCCTGTTCCTGTCTGCCCTCACTCCTGACGCCCCACCCACCCTGCTCCTGCCCTGTTCCTGTTCCTACCCTGTTCCTGTACCTGTCTGTTCCTGTTCCTGTTCCTACCCTGTCTCCTGTTCCTGGCCCCACCTGCTCCACTTGTTCTGCCCTGTTCTCATCTATTCTTGTTCTGTTCCATCACCAGCATACTCTGTTCTGTTCCTGTCTAATTTGAATTCTGTTCATCTACTCCTGTTTCCTGCCTGTTCCTGGCCTCTTCTGTTCCTGCTCCTTTTGACTGTTTCATCTGTGCCCACTCCTGCTCTGCTCCTGTTCCTGCTCCTGTTCTGCCCTGTTCTGCCCTCCCAAACATTACCCACTGCCTGCCTCATCTGTTCCACTCACTCACTGCACTCTGTTCTGTCTGCTCTGTCTCTGGCCTGCTCTGTTCCAGCTCCTGTCTGTTCCACTCCCAGCCTGTTCTGCTCCTGCTCCTGTTCACTCCTGCTCCAACTGCTCCTGTTCCAAACCCACCCTGTTCCACTCCACTCCTGCACCCTGCTCTGCTCCTGCTCCTGTCTCCGCCTGCTCCTGCTCCTGTTCCCACCACCTGCTCCACTCTGTCTGTTCACTTCCCAGGTCTAATCACCCACCCACCCTGTCTTGTTCCTGTTCCTACTCTGCTCCTGCTCCACCTCATGCCCTGCTCCTGTCTCTACCCCACTCTGTTCCTACTCCTGCTCCTGTTCCTACTCCTGTTCCTGTTCCTGCTCCACCTGTTCTGCTCTGCCCCTGTTCTGCCTGTTCCTGCCCTGCTCCTGTTCCTACTCCCACTGCTCCACTCCTGTCCCCACTCCACTCCGAATCTGTTCTGCTCCTGCTCCACGGCTCCTGCCCTGCTCCTGCTCCTGCTCCTGCCCACTCCTGTTCTGCTCCTAATCCTGCCCTTGCCCACTCCGCCCCGCCCTGCTCCTGCTCCTGTTCCTGCTCCATCTCACTCCTGTCTCTACCCTGCTCCTGCCCTGCCACTGTCTGGCCCTGCTCCTGTTCCTGCTCCTGGCCCTGTTCCTGCTCCTGCCCTCGTCTCTGCTCCTGCTCCTGTTCCTGCTCCTACTCCTGCTCCTGCTCCTACCCTGTTCCTGCTCCTGTTCCTCTGTTCCCACTCCTGTTCACCTGTTCCTGTTCCTGTTCCTGCTCCTGCTCTGGTTCCTGCTCCTGCCCTGCAGGCTCCTGTTCCTCCTGCCCTGTTCCTACTCCTGCTCCTGTTCCTACTCCCACCTTACTCCTGTTCCTGTTTCTGTTCCTACTCCTGCCCTGCTCTGTTCTGCTCCCTGCTCCTGTCTACTCCAGCTCTGTTCCTATCTGCTCCTGTCCACTCTGCTCCTGTTCTGCCCTGCCCTGTTCCGCCCTGCTCCTCTGTTCCTGCTCTGTTCCTGCTCAACCTGTTCACTCCTGCTCCTGCTCCACTCCTGCTCCTGTCCACCCTGCTCCTGTTCCTGTTCCTGCTCCTGTTCTGCTCCGCCTGGCTCTGTTCCCTGCTCCTGCTCCTGTTCCTGCTCCTACTCCTGCTCCACCCCACTCTGCTCCTGCTCCTGCTCCTACCCTGCTCCTGCTCCTGCTCCTGCTCCTGTTCCTGCTCCTACTCCTGTTCCTGCTCAGCTTCCCAAGCTCCTGCTCTCACTGTTCTGCTCTGTCTGTTCTGCTCTGCTCTCTGTTCCTGCCCGCTCCGTTCTGTTCTGCCCTGTTCCAGCCCCACTCTGCTCCTGCTCCAGCCCTGTTCCTGCTCCTGTTCCTGCTCCATCTGTTCCACCCTGTTCCTGCCTGTTCCTGCCTCCTGCTCCTGTTCACTCCCACTCTGCCTGTTCTGTCTGCTCCTGTTCCACTCATCCTGTCCCACCTGCCCTGTTCCACCGCACCACTCCACTCTGACACTCCACTCCACCCTGCTCCTGCCCTGTTCCTGCCTGCCCGCTCCACTCCTGGGCTCTGTCTGCACTCCTGCTCCTGTTTATCTTGTCCTTGCCTGCCTGCCTGTTCTGCTCGCCCCACTCCACTCTGAGTTTTGCTTCCACTGTTTTACTCCTGCTCTGTCCCTACTTCCTGCCTGTCTCCATCTGCTCAGTCTGCTCTGCCTTGTTCCCAGCTCACCCACTGCCTGCCTTGTTCCTGCTCATCTGCTC
>NW_027195374.1:122500-130000 GCF_038502225.1 Cherax quadricarinatus
AATGAATTCACTCTTCAAACCATACCACGGGTTTGTAGATGAATGGTTCAGAGAACCGACATGTGCAACTCTTAGGTATCTTTATTGAGGAAACGTTTCGCCCCACAGTGGCTTCATCAGTCCATACAAAGGAGAATCTTGAAGAACAGGAGGAGAATGAGGTAATCAGTCCCTCAACCTTGAGTCGATGTGATTGATGGACTGAACACATCGACTCAAGGCTGAGGGACTGATTACCTCATTCTCCTCCTGTTCTTCAAGATCCTCCTTTGTATGGACTGATGAAGCCACTGTGTGGCGAAACGTTTCCTCAATAAAGATACCCAAGAGTTGCACATGTGTCTAATTTACCATACCACGGGTGGGATATCAAACCCCACCCGTGGTATAGTTTGTTTATGTCAATTTCGTGAGTCAATTCACTCTTCCTTTGAACGATGTTGAACAGTTTAGGAACACGGGAATGCTCACTGGACACTAGTGTTCTTGTTCACCAAGACTGGTCATCGTGGATAACTTTGCCATCACTTATCCATGGGTGCGACTTGTTAATTATATCTGTGGATATTGGAAATAAATGGTATCAAATACCGTCACAGTGGAAATATAAACACATATGCAGGATAATGTGATCCTTTATTGACAACGTTTCGCCCACACAGTGGGCTTTTTCAAGTCACACACAGATCTGTGTGTGACTCGAAAAAGCCCACTGTGTGGGCGAAACATTGTCAGTAAAGGATCACATTATCCTGCATATGTGTTTATACAGTGGACCCCCGCTTAACGATCACCTCCAAATGCGACCAATTATGTAAGTGTATTTATGTAAGTGCGTTTGTACGTGTATGTTTGGGGGTCTGAAATGGACTAATCTACTTCACAATATTCCTTATGGGAACAAATTCGGTCAGTACTGGCACCTGAACATACTTCTGGAATGAAAAAATATCGTTAACCGGGGGTCCACTGTATTTCCATCTGTGGATATTGCTCACAGTAAGGAGAAAATTCTCCCTACATCGTTTGTACACGAAAAGTGACACATGGTCACTCGTTCGTGTGTCCGTAATTATTCGGACAAATGGACTGTTACATTTTCCACGGAGGCTGACAATGCACGACTTGGGTTGCACGACACACACACGAATACAGTCATGAACGTGTCCACGCCCTAATGTGGCATGACCTTGATGGATCGTTTGTCACAGCATCACCAGTCGAATTCACACCCACAATCTGCAATCTCCCTGTCACAGCATCACCAGTCGAATTCACACCCACAATCTGCAATCTCCCTATCACAGCATCACCAGTCGAATTCACACCCACAATCTGCAATCTCCCTGTCACAGCATCACCAGTCGAATTCACACCCACAATCTGCAATCTCCCTGTCACAGCATCACCAGTCGAATTCACACCCACAATCTGCAATCTCCCTGTCACAGCATCACCAGTCGAATTCACACCCACAATCTGCAATCTCCCTATCACAGCATCACCAGTCGAATTCACACCCACAATCTGCAATCTCCCTGTCACAGCATCACCAGTCGAATTCACACCCACAATCCGCAATCTCCCTGTCACAGCATCACCAGTCGAATTCACACCCACAATCCGCAATCTCCCTGTCACAGCATCACCAGTCGAATTCACACCCACAATCCGCAATCTCCCTGTCACAGCATCACCAGTCGAATTCACACCCACAATCCGCAATCTCCCTGTCACAGCATCACCAGTCGAATTCACACCCACAATCCGCAATCTCCCTGTCACAGCATCACCAGTCGAATTCACACCCACAATCCGCAATCTCCCTGTCACAGCATCACCAGTCGAATTCACACCCACAATCTGCAATCTCCCTGTCACAGCATCACCAGTCGAATTCACACCCACAATCCGCAATCTCCCTGTCACAGCATCACCAGTCGAATTCACACCCACAATCCGCAATCTCCCTGTTACAGCATCACAAGTCGAATTCACACCCACAATCCGCAATCTCCCTGTCACAGCATCACCAGTCGAATTCACACCCACAATCCGCAATCTCCCTGTCACAGCATCACCAGTCGAATTCACACCCACAATCTGCAATCTCCCTGTCACAGCATCACCAGTCGAATTCACACCCACAATCTGCAATCTCCCTGTCACAGCATCACCAGTCGAATTCACACCCACAATCCGCAATCTCCCTGTCACAGCATCACCAGTCGAATTCACACCCACAATCCGCAATCTCCCTGTTACAGCATCACAAGTCGAATTCACACCCACAATCCGCAATCTCCCTGTCACAGCATCACCAGTCGAATTCACACCCACAATCCGCAATCTCCCTGTCACAGCATCACCAGTCGAATTCACACCCACAATCTGCAATCTCCCTGTCACAGCATCACCAGTCGAATTCACACCCACAATCCGCAATCTCCCTGTCACAGCATCACCAGTCGAATTCACACTCACAATCCGCAATCTCCCTGTCACAGCATCTATTTACAGTCTAATTTCTGCTGACATTGTCTACAGTCATTAGGTGCCAACTCAAGCGACTCAGTGCAATCAAGGCATGTGGATTCCTTGAGTCTAAGTCGCAGGTTGTGGAGTATAATGCCACAAGCTGTATTACCAGGTAACAGTCATACTATCTTGAATAGTCTGGGGAGCAAGCTTCCTCAGTTTCATATTGCACATTCTCCTGTAAGGGAGAAAGAGATCTTGCCCATGGCTCAGTCTAACATGAGGATCTTGTAACCAGTCTGTTTAGCAAGATACATGTGCTAAGATACATGTGCCAAGATACATGTGCTAAGATACATGTGCCAAGATACATGTGCCAAGATACATGTGCCAAGATACATGTGCTAAGATACATGTGCCAAGATACATGTGCCAAGATACATGTGCTAAGATACATGTGCCAAGATACATGTGCCAAGATACATGTGCCAAGATACATGTGCCAAGATACATGTGCCAAGATACATGTGCTAAGATACATGTGCCAAGATACATGTGCCAAGATACATGTGCCAAGATACATGTGCCAAGATACATGTGCTAAGATACATGTGCTAAGATACATGTGCTAAGATACATGTGCTAAGATACATGTGCTAAGATACATGTGCTAAGATACATGTGCTAAGATACATGTGCTAAGATACATGTGCTAAGATACATGTGCTAAGAAACATGTGCTAAGATACATGTGCTAAGATACATGTGCTAAGATACATGTGCTAAGATACATGTGCTAAGATACATGTGCTAAGATACATGTGCTAAGATACATGTGCTAAGATACATGTGCTAAGATACATGTGCTAAGAAACGTGCTAAGATACATATGCTAAGATACATGTGCCAAGATACATGTGCCAAGATACATGTGCCAAGATACATGTGCTAAGATACATGTGCTAAGATACATGTGCTAAGATACATGTGCTAAGATACATGTGCTAAGATACATGTGCCAAGATACATGTGCCAAGATACATGTGCTAAGATACATGTGCTAAGATACATGTGCTAAGATACATGTGCTAAGATACATGTGCTAAGATACATGTGCTAAGATACATGTGCTAAGAAACGTGCTAAGATACATATGCTAAGATACTAAGATACATGTGCCAAGATACATGTGCCAAGATACATGTGTAAGATACATGTGCTAAGATACATGTGTGAAACATGTGCTAAGATACATGTGCTAAGATACATGTGCTAAGATACATGTGCCAAGATACATGTGCATGTGCCAAGATACATGTGCTAAGATACATGTGCCAAGATACAGATACATGTGCCAAGATACTAAGATACATGTGCTAAGATACATGTGCTAAGATACATGTGCTAAGATACATGTGCTAAGATACATGTGCTAAGATACATGTGCTAAGATACATGTGCTAAGAAACGTGCTAAGATACATATGCTAAGATACATGTGCCAAGATACATGTGCCAAGATACATGTGCCAAGATACATGTGCCAAGATACATGTGCCAAGATACATGTGCCAAGATACATGTGCTAAGATACATGTGCCAAGATACATGTGCCAAGATACATGTGCCAAGATACATGTGCCAAGATACATGTGCCAAGATACATGTGCCAAGATACATGTGCCAAGATACATGTGCTAAGATACATGTGGATGATTTTGATGTGCTTAAATTAAGTTACCTTGACATTTAAATAAGAGGTCTAGATTCAACTCGACTTAGAAAATGAAGAGAGAGGTTGTAACCCCCCTGAGGTACACCTCTCTAGTGAGAGAACATAGAGCTGCTTGGCCCCTTGAGAGGGGGTCCCTGCCCTACACACAGGGGTCGTCGCCCCTTGTAGGACAAAATTTCTCCATAGTAATATAACCTAACATAGCATAACCAAACCTAACATAGCATAACCTAACTTAACAAAGCATACCCTAACCTAACCTAACCTAACCTAGCATAACCTTACATAACCTAACCTAACCTAACCTAACCTAACCTAACCTAGCATAACCTTACATAACCTAACCTAACCTAACCTAACCTAACCTAACCTAGCATAACCTTACATAACCTAACCTAACCTAACCTAACCTAACCTAACCTAACCTAACCTTACATAACCTAACCTAACCTAACCTAACCTAACCTAACCTAACCTAACCTAACCTAATCTAACCTAACCTAACCCGACCTAACCTAACCTAACCTGAACCTAACCTAACCTAACCTTACATAACCTAACCTAACCTAACCTAACCTAACCTAACATAACCTAACCTAACCTAACCTAACCTAACCTAATCTAACCTAACCTAACCTAACCTAACCTAACCTAACCTGAACCTAACCTAACCTAACCTAACCTGAACCTAACCTAACCTAACCTAACCTAACCTAACCTAACCTAACCTAACCTAACCTAACCTAACCTAACCTAACCTAACCTGAACCTAACCTAACCTAACCTGAACCTAACCTAACCTAACCTAACCTAACCTAACCCAACCTAAACCTAACCTAACCTAGCCTAACCTAAACCTAACCTAACCTACCCTAACCTAACCTAACTTAGCCTAACCTAACCTATCCTAACCTCAGAGAACGTACGTAAATTAACGTTCTAGACCGTGTGCAAGGACACAGGTCCTTGACATTAATGGGGTGGTGGTAGTCTGGGGGTGATGATTCATGGGTGGGAGAGGAAATGTGGGTCTGTGTGGGGTGGAGTTAGAGGGGAGGTTACGGGGGAGGAGAGGAAGGGGGTGTAATGTAGGGGGAGGTGGGAAGGGGCTGTAAGGGGCGGGGAGGTGTCAGTTACCGGCGCTGTCTGGGTTCCTGGTAGACAGGGTGGAAGACTGGGTAGGGGAATGGGGAATGGGTGTGGCAGGGTGGAAGACTGGGTAGGGGAATGGGGGATGGGTGTGGCAGGGTGGAAGACTGGGTAGGGGAATGGGGAATGGGTGTGGCAGGGTGGAAGACTGGGTAGGGGAATGGGGAATGGGTCTGGCAGGGTGGAAGACTGGGTAGGGGAATGGGGAATGGGTGTGGCAGGGTGGAAGACTGGGTAGGGGAATGGGGGGTGGGGGTGGCAGGGTGGAAGACAGGGTAGGGGAATGGGGGGTGGGGGTGGCAGGGTGGAAGACTGGGTAGGGAAATGGGGGATGGGTGTGGCAGGGTGGAAGACTGTAACATCCTCACTCATCCTTCAGAGTACAGGTACTGTACTTCCCACCTCCAGGACTGTAACATCCTCACTCATCCTTCAGAGTACAGGTACTGTACTTCCCACCTCCAGGACTGTAACATCCTCACTCATCCTTCAGAGTACAGGTACTGTACTTCCCACCTCCAGGACTGTAACATCCTCACTCATCCTTCAGAGTACAGACACTGTACTTCCCACCTCCAGGACTGTAACATCCTCACTCATCCTTCAGAGTACAGGTACTGTACTTCCCACCTCCAGGACTGTAACATCCTCACTCATCCTTCAGAGTACAGGTACTGTACTTCCCACCTCCAGGACTGTAACATTCTCACTCATCCTTCAGAGTACAGGTACTGTACTTCCCACCTCCAGGACTGTAACATCCTCACTCATCCTTCAGAGTACAGGTACTGTACTTCCCACCTCCAGGACTGTAACATCCTCACTCATCCTTCAGAGTACAGGTACTGTACTTCCCACCTCCAGGACTGTAACATCCTCACTCATCCTTCAGAGTGCAGGTACTGTACTTCCCACCTCCAGGACTGTAACATCCTCACTCATCCTTCAGAGTACAGGTACTGTACTTCCCACCTCCAGGACTGTAACATCCTCACTCATCCTTCAGAGTACAGGTACTGTACTTCCCACCTCCAGGACTGTAACATCCTCACTCATCCTTCAGAGTACAGGTACTGTACTTCCCACCTCCAGGACTGTAACATCCTCACTCATCCTTCAGAGTGCAGGTACTGTACTTCCCACCTCCAGGACTGTAACATCCTCACTCATCCTTCAGAGTACAGGTACTGTACTTCCCACCTCCAGGACTGTAACATCCTCACTCATCCTTCAGAGTGCAGGTACTGTACTTCCCACCTCCAGGACTGTAACATCCTCACTCATCCTTCAGAGTACAGGTACTGTACTTCCCACCTCCAGGACTGTAACATCCTCACTCATCCTTCAGAGTACAGGTACTGTACTTCCCACCTCCAGGACTGTAACATCCTCACTCATCCTTCAGAGTACAGGTACTGTACTTCCCACCTCCAGGACTGTAACATCCTCACTCATCCTTCAGAGTACAGGTACTGTACTTCCCACCTCCAGGACTGTAACATCCTCACTCATCCTTCAGAGTACAGGTACTGTACTTCCCACCTCCATGACTGTAACATCCTCACTCATCCTTCAGAGTACAGGTACTGTACTTCCCACCTCCAGGACTGTAACATCCTCACTCATCCTTCAGAGTACAGGTACTGTACTTCCCACCTCCAGGACTGTAACATCCTCACTCATCCTTCAGAGAACAGGTACTGTACTTCCCACCTCCAGGACTGTAACATCCTCACTCATCCTTCAGAGTACAGGTTCTGTACTTCCCACCTCCAGGACTGTAACATCCTCACTCATCCTTCAGAGTACAGGTACTGTACTTCCCACCTCCAGGACTGTAACATCCTCACTCATCCTTCAGAGTACAGGTACTGTACTTCCCACCTCCAGGACTGTAACATCCTCACTCATCCTTCAGAGTACAGGTACTGTACTTCCCACCTACAGGACTGTAACATCCTCACTCATCCTTCAGAGTACAGGTACTGTACTTCCCACCTCCATGACTGTAACATCCTCACTCATCCTTCAGAGTACAGGTACTGTACTTCCCACCTCCAGGACTGTAACATCCTCACTCATCCTTCAGAGTACAGGTACTGTACTTCCCACCTCCTGGACTGTAACATCCTCACTCAT
>NW_027195374.1:135000-150000 GCF_038502225.1 Cherax quadricarinatus
TTAACCAGTTACTGCAATTACAATCACTAGTCAAACATTGTGGTTATTAACCAGTTACTGCAATTACAATCACTAGTCAAACATTGTGGTTATTAACCAGCTACTGCAATTACAATCACTAGTCAAACATTGTGGTTATTAACCAGTTACTGCAATTACAATCACTTGTCAAACATTGTGGTTATTAACCAGTTACTGCAACTACAATCACTAGTCAAACATTGTGGTTATTAACCAGTTACTGCAATTACAATCACTAGTCAAACATTGTGGTTATTAACCAGCTACTGCAATTACAATCACTAGTCAAACATTGTGGTTATTAACCAGTTACTGCAATTACAATCACTAGCCAAACATTGTGGTTATTAACCAGCTACTGCAATTACAATCACTAGTCAAACATTGTGGTTATTAACCAGTTACTGCAATTACAATCACTAGTCAAACAGTGTGGTTATTAACCAGTTACTGCAATTACAATCACTAGTCAAACATTGTGGTTATTAACCAGTTACTGCAATTACAATCACTAGTCAAACATTGTGGTTATTAACCAGTTACTGCAGTTACAATCACTAGTCAAACATTGTGGTTATTAACCAGTTACTGCAATTACAATCACTAGTCAAACATTGTGGTTATTAACCAGCTACTGCAATTACAATCACTAGTCAAACATTGTGGTTATTAACCAGCTACTGCAATTACAATCACTAGTCAAACATTGTGGTTATTAACCAGCTACTGCAATTACAATCACTAGTCAAACATTGTGGTTATTAACCAGCTACTGCAATTACAATCACTAGTCAAACATTGTGGTTATTAACCAGCTACTGCAATTACAATCACTAGTCAAACATTGTGGTTATTAACCAGTTACTGCAATTACAATCACTAGTCAAACATTGTGGTTATTAACCAGCTACTGCAATTACAATCACTAGTCAAACATTGTGGTTATTAACCAGCTACTGCAATTACAATCACTAGTCAAACATTGTGGTTATTAACCAGCTACTGCAATTACAATCACTAGTCAAACAGGTGAACGGGAATGACGTACTCTGATATAATCACACGAAGGTACACACGCGACCAGTGAAGAGGCGGTGCCAGGAGCTAGGGCTCGACCCCTGCAACATCAACTAGGTGAGTACAACTAGGTGAGAACAAAAACTAGGTGAGTACAACTAGGTGAGTACAAAATCTAGGTGAGTACAACTAGGTGGGTACAACTAGGTGAGTACAACTAGATGAGTACAAAAACTAGGTGAGTACAAAAACTAGGTGAGTACAAAAACTAGGTGAGTACAAAAACTAGGTGAGTACAAAAACTAGGTGAGTACAAAAACTAGGTGAGTACAACTAGGTGGGTACAACTAGGTGAGTACAACTAGGTGAGTACAACTAGATGAGTACAAAAACTAGGTGAGTACAAAAACTAGGTGAGTACAAAAACTAAGTGAGTACAACTAGGTGGGTACAACTAGGTGAGTACAACTAGGTGAGTACAACTAGATGAGTACAAAAACTAGGTGAGTACAAAAACTAGGTGAGTACAAAAACTAGGTGAGTACAACTAGGTGGGTACAACTAGGTGAGTACAACTAGGTGAGTACAACCAGATATGTACAAAAACTAGGTGAGTACAAAAACTAGGTGAGTACAACTAGGTGGGTACAACTAGGTGAGTACAACTAGGTGAGTACAACTAGATGAGTACAAAAACTAGGTGAGTACAAAAACTAGGTGAGTACAAAAACTAGGTGAGTACAAAAACTAGGTGAGTACAAAAACTAGGTGAGTACAAAAACTAGGTGAGTACAACTAGGTGGGTACAACTAGGTGAGTACAACTAGGTGAGTACAACCAGATGTGTACAAAAACTAGGTGAGTACAAAAACTAGGTGAGTACAACTAGGTGAGTACAACTAGATGAGTACAACTAGGTGAGTACAACTAGGTGAGTACAACTAGGTGGGTACAACTAGGTGAGTACAACTAGGTGAGTAAAACTAGATGAGTACAAAAACTAGGTGAGTACAACTAGGTGAGTACAAAGACTAGGTGAGTACAACTAGGTGAGTACAAAAACTAGGTGAGTACAAAAACTAGGTGAGTACAAAAACTAGGTGAGTACAAAAACTAGGTGAGTACAACTAGGTGAGTACAACTAGGTGAGTACAACTAGGTTAGTACAACTAGGTGAGTACAACTAGGTGAGTACAACTAGGTGAGTATAAAAACTAGGTGAGTACAACTAGGTGAGTACAAAATATAGGTGAGTACAAAAACTAGGTGAGTACAAAAACTAGGTGAGTACAACTAGGTGAGTACAAAAACTAGGTGAGTACAACTAGGTGAGTACAAAAACTAGGTGAGTACAAAAACTAGGTGAGTACAACTAGGTGAGTACAACTAGGTGAGTACAACTAGGTGAGTACAACTAGGTGAGTACAAAAACTAGGTGAGTACAACTAGGTGAGTACAACTAGGTGAGTACAAAAACTAGGTGAGTACAAAAACTAGGTGAGTGCAAAAACTAGGTGAGTACAAAAACTAGGTGAGCACAACTAGGTGAGTACAACTAGGTGAGCACAAAAACTAGGTGAGTACAAAAACTAGGTGAGTACAAAAACTAGGTGAGTACAACTAGGTGAGTACAACTAGGTGAGTACAACTAGGTGAGTACAAAAACTAGGTGAGTACAAAAACTAGGTGAGTACAAAAACTAGGTGAGTACAACTAGGTGAGTACAACTAGGTGAGTACAACTAGGTGAGTACAACTAGGTGAGTAAAAAAACTAGGTGAGTACAAAAACTAGGTGAGTACAACTAGGTGAGTACAAAAACTAGGTGAGTACAAAAACTAGGTGAGTACAACTAGGTGAGTACAAAAACTAGGTGAGTACAAAAACTAGATGAGTACAAAAACTAGGTGAGTACAACTAGGTGAGTACAACTAGGTGAGTACAACTAGGTGAGTACAACTAGGTGAATACAACTAGGTGAGTACAAAAACTAGGTGAGTACAAAAACTAGGTGAGTACAAAAACTAGGTGAGTACAACTAGGTGAGTACAACTAGGTGAGTACAACTAGGTGAGTAAGCCCTTCACCGACGCATCACAAGACTACGGAATCAGTGGACTTCCCAGCGTTGAGATTTGCGTCAGTAGAGGAGATTAGGCGGCAGCACAGGCTGAGTTCTCAGCCGTTTGTCCGGACACTGAAGTGGTTGTGGAAACTAAACGCGTGTTTTATCAAGATGATAAGAATTTCTTGTAGGAAGATCTATTCTGAGGCCATGGTGATAGGAGGCTGTTTTGGCCCAGTGTAGGACCGGGTATATAGGATATAGGAAAGCACTGGTTTGGTAATAGAGTTGTGGATGAGTGGAACAAACTCCCGAGTACAGTTATTGAGGCTAAAACGTTGTGTAGTTTTAAAAATAGGTTAGATAAATACATGAGTGGGTGTTGGTGAGTGTGAGTTGGACGTGACTAGCTTGTGCTGCTGGGTCTGGTACAGTACTCCTTCCTTGAGTGGAGATGATCAGACTGGGTGGGTCATTGGGCTAATCCGGGGGGGGGACAGGGACCTGCTCCGCATGGGTCAGTAGGCCTGTTGCAGTGTTCCTTCTTTCTTATGTTCTTATGTTCTTATAACATAAGAACATAAGATGGAACACTGCAGCAAACCTACTGGTCCATGTGAGGCAGGTCCAAGTCTCCCACCGGCTCAAGTGTTGTGTCTGATTTTAAGCTTACACGAATCTCAGATATTTCGTACTGGCCTACCCTGACTTAGCCTGTTACTAGAACCTAGTCTAACTAAATTAAAAGTAACAGAATTTACTAGCATAACATGATCCTATTAAACCCAACCTAACCTAACTTGACCCAACTTTACCTAACCTAACCTTTGAAATTCCAGTGGGATTGCTACATAAATTAATTTATTTCTTATTATCGACATAATATCCATACCACACATTGCCCTTAAACACGACATCACCGCCTCCAGCCTCCTCCTCGCTGCAACGTTGACAACCCATGTTTCACGCCCATATAACAGTCTTGTTACCACTATAGTCTAGTATATTCCCCTTTATTGTCTCAGTGAATAAAGTTGTTTGTTTCCAAAAAGTGTACAACTCACGTCTTTTCCCCTCGTCTACTGTGGTTCACAGAACCTCTCACAGAACCTCTCACAGAACCTCTCACAGAACCTCTCACTGAACCTCTCACAGAACCTCTCACAGAACCTCTCACAGAACCTCTCACAGAACCTCTCACTGAACCTCTCACAGAACCTCTCACAGAATCTCTCACTGAACCTCTCACAGAACCTCTCACAGAATCTCTCACAGAACCTCTTACAGAACCTCTCACTGAACCTCTCACAGAACCTCTCACAGAATCTCTCACAGAACCTCTCACAGAATCTCTCACTGAACCTCTCACAGAACCTCTCACAGAACCTCTCACAGAACCTCTCACTGAACCTCTCACAGAACCTCTCACAGAATCTCTCACAGAACCTCTCACAGAATCTCTCACTGAACCTCTCACAGAACCTCTCACAGAACCTCTCACAGAACCTCTCACTGAACCTCTCACAGAACCTCTCACAGAACCTCTCACTGAACCTCTCACAGAACCTCTCACAGAACCTCTCACAGAACCTCTCACTGAACCTCTCACAGAACCTCTCACAGAACCTCTCTCAGAACCTCTCACAGAACCTCTCACTGAACCTCTCACAGAACCTCTCACAGAATCTCTCACTGAACCTCTCACAGAACCTCTCACAGAATCTCTCACAGAACCTCTTACAGAACCTCTCACTGAACCTCTCACAGAACCTCTCACAGAATCTCTCACAGAACCTCTCACAGAATCTCTCACTGAACCTCTCACAGAACCTCTCACAGAACCTCTCACAGAACCTCTCACTGAACCTCTCACAGAACCTCTCACAGAATCTCTCACAGAACCTCTCACAGAATCTCTCACTGAACCTCTCACAGAACCTCTCACAGAACCTCTCACAGAACCTCTCACTGAACCTCTCACAGAACCTCTCACAGAACCTCTCACTGAACCTCTCACAGAACCTCTCACAGAACCTCTCACAGAACCTCTCACAGAACCTCTCACAGAACCTCTTACAGAACCTCTCACAGAACCTCTCACAGAACCTCTCACAGAACCTCTCACAGAACCTCTCATAGAACCTCTCACAGAACCTCTCACAGAATCTCTCACAGAACCTCTCACAGAACCTCTCACAGAACCTCTCACAGAACCTCTCACAGAACCTCTCACAGAATCTCTCACAGAACCTCTCACAGAACCTCTCACAGAACCTCTCACAGAACCTCTCACAGAACTTCTCACAGAACCTCTCACAGAACCTCTCACAGAACCTCTCACAGAACCTCTCACAGAACCTCTCACAGAACCTCTCACAGAACCTCTCACAGAACCTGTCACAGAACCTGTCACAGAACCTCTCACAGAACCTGTCACAGAACCTCTCACAGAACCTCTCACAGAATCCCTCACAGAACCTTTCACAGAACCTCTCACAGAACCTCTCACTGAACCTCTCACAGAACCTCTCACAGAATCTCTCACAGAACCTCTCACAGAACCTCTTACAGAACCTCTCACAGAACCTCTCACAGAACCTCTCACAGAATCTCTCACAGAACCTCTCACAGAACCTCTCACAGAACCTCTCACAGAACCTCTCACAGAACCTCTCACAGAACCTCTCACAGAACCTCTCACAGAACCACTCACAGAACCTCTCACAGAACCTCTCACAGAACCACCTGATGACAAGTGCAGTCACAAGATTCTCACTACATTCACTTCCACTACACTTCTTCCTACCTTCCAGACCGGTGTATTTAACTCATCACCTTTCTCTTTCCTGTCTACTACTACTACTATTACTACTACTACTACTATTACTACTACTACTACTACTATTACTACTACTACTACTACTATTACTACTACTACTACTATTACTACTACTACTACTACTATTACTACTACTGCTACTACTATTACTACTACTACTACTATTACTACTACTGCTACTACTATTACTACTACTACTACTACTACTACTACTACTATTACTACTACTGCTACTACTATTACAACTACTACTACTATTACTACTACTACTACTATTACTACTACTACTACTACTACTATTACTACTACTGCTACTACTATTACTACTACTACTACTATTGCTACTACTACTATTACTACTACTACTACTACTATTACTACTACTACTACTACTATTGCTACTACTACTACTATTACTACTACTACTACTACTATTGCTACTACTACTATTACTACTACTGCTACTACTATTACTACTTGCAGATTGAAAAAAATCATTAGATAAACTTAGAAGAATGTTGTTTATACTTTTAAGTAGAGATAACTGTGGAAAACCCGAGTGATAAGATACCGAGGCTGAGCGCGCAGGTTAACTGGTTTGTGGTTGTGACACTGGCAGGCTTGTGCACTGCAGCTCCTTAGTCTCCCACACACACACACACACACACACACACACAACACACACACACACACACACACACACACACAACACACACACACACACACACAACACACACACACACACACACACACAACACACAACACACACACACAACGCACACACACAACACACACAACACACAACACACACACACAACGCACACACACAACACACAACACACACACACAACGCACACACACAACACACACAACACACAACACACACACACAACGCACACACACAACACACACAACACACAACACACACACACAACACACACACACAACACACACAACACACAACACACACACACACACACACACACACACACACACACACACACACACACACACACAACACACAACACACACACACACACACACACACACACATACACACACACACACACACACACACACACACACAACACACAACACACACACACAACGCACACACACAACACACAACACACACACATCAACCAAATAACCGCTGCAGCATACGGGCGCCTGGCAAACCTGAGAATAGCGTTCCGATACCTTAATAAGGAATCGTTCAAGACACTGTACACTGTGTATGTTAGGCCCATACTGGAGTATGCAGCACCAGTCTGGAACCCACACCTGGTCAAGCACGTCAAGAAGTTAGAGAAAGTACAAAGGTTTGCAACAAGGCTAGTCCCAGAGCTCAAGGGAATGTCGTACGAGGAAAGGTTAAGGGAAATCGGACTGACGACACTGGAGGACAGAAGGGTCAGGGGAGACATGATAACGACATACAAGATACTGCGGGGAATAGACAAGGTGGACAGAGATAGGATGTTCCAGAGAGGGGACACAGGGACAAGGGGTCACAACTGGAAGCTGAAGACTCAGACGAGTCACAGGGACGTTAGGAAGTATTTCTTCAGTCATAGAGTTGTCAGCAAGTGGAATAGCCTAGCAAGTGAAGTAGTGGAGGCAGGAACCATACATAGTTTTAAGAAGAGGTATGACAAAGCTCAGGAAGCAGAGAGAGAGAGGATCCAGTAGCGATCAGTGAAGAGGCGGGGCCAGGAGCTGAGTCTCGACCCCTGCAACCACAATTAGGTGAGTACACACACACACACACACACACACACACACACACACACACACACACACAGACACACACACACACATACACATACTGTGTACGTCAGGTCCATGCTGGAGTACGCAGCACCAGTGTGGAACCCACACCTGGTCAAGAACGTCTGGAAATTGGGGAAAGTGGAAAGGTTTGCAACAAGGTTAGTCCCGGGAGGGACTGTCCTACTAGGAGAGGTTAAGGGAACTCAACCTGACGACACTGGAGGACATGAGGGATAGGGGAGATATGATAAAAACGTGTAAAATAATGAGAGGAATTGACGAGATGGACAGAGACGGGATGTTCCAGAGATGTGACACAGCAATAAGGGGACTGTAACATCCTCACTCATCCTTCAGAGTACAGGTACTGTACTTCCCACCTCCAGGACTGTAACATCCTCACTCATCCTTCAGAGTACAGGTACTGTACTTCCCACCTCCAGGACTGTAACATCCTCACTCATCCTTCAGAGTACAGGTACTGTACTTCCCACCTCCAGGACTGTAAGATCCTCACTCATCCTTCAGAGTACAGGTACTGTACTTCCCACCTCCAGCACTGTAACATCCTCACTCATCCTTCAGAGTACAGGCACTGTACTTCCCACCTTCAGGACTGTAACATCCTCACTCATCCTTCAGAGTACAGGTACTGTACTTCCCACCTCCAGGACTGTAACATCCTCACTCATCCTTCAGAGTACAGGTACTGTACTTCCCACCTCCAGGACTGTAACATCCTCACTCATCCTTCAGAGTACAGGTACTGTACTTCCCACCTCCAGGACTGTAAGATCCTCACTCATCCTTCAGAGTACAGGTACTGTACTTCCCACCTCCAGCACTGTAACATCCTCACTCATCCTTCAGAGTACAGGCACTGTACTTCCCACCTTCAGGACTGTAACATCCTCACTCATCCTTCAGAGTACAGGTACTGTACTTCCCACCTCCAGGACTGTAACATCCTCACTCATCCTTCAGAGTACAGGTACTGTACTTCCCACCTCCAGGACTGTAACATCCTCACTCATCCTTCAGAGTACAGGTACTGTACTTCCCACCTCCAGGACTGTAAGATCCTCACTCATCCTTCAGAGTACAGGTACTGAACTTCCCATCTCCAGGACTGTAACATCCTCACTCATCCTTCAGAGCACAGGTACTGTACTTCCCACATCCAGGACTGTAACATCCTCACTCATCCTTCAGAGTACAGGTACTGTACTTCCCACCTCCAGGACTGTAACATCCTCACTCATCCTTCAGAGCACAGGTACTGTACTTCCCACCTCCAGAACTGTAACATCCTCACTCATCCTTCAGAGTACAGGTACTGTACTTCCCACCTCCAGGACTGTAACATCCTCACTCATCCTTCAGAGTACAGGTACTGTACTTCCCACCTCCAGGACTGTAACATCCTCACTCATCCTTCAGAGTACAGGTACTGTACTTCCCACCTCCAGGACTGTAACATCCTCACTCATCCTTCAGAGTACAGGTACTGTACTTCCCACCTCCAGGACTGTAACATCCTCACTCATCCTTCAGAGTACAGGTACTGTACTTCCCACCTCCAGGACTGTAACATCCTCACTCATCCTTCAGAGCACAGGTACTGTACTTCCCATCTCCAGGACTGTAACATCCTCACTCATGCTTCAGAGCACAGGTACTGTACTTCCCACCTCCAGGACTGTAACATCCTCACTCATCCTTCAGAGTACAGGTACTGTACTTCCCACCTCCAGGACTGTAACATCCTCACTCATCCTTCAGAGCACAGGTACTGTACTTCCCACCTCCAGAACTGTAACATCCTCACTCATCCTTCAGAGTACAGGCACTGTACTTCCCACCTCCAGGACTGTAACATCCTCACTCATCCTTCAGAGTACAGGTACTGTACTTCCCACCTCCAGGACTGTAACATCCTCACTCATCCTTCAGAGCACAGGTACTGTACTTCTCACCTCCAGGACTGTAACATCCTCACTCATCCTTCAGAGTACAGGTACTGTACTTCCCACCTCCAGGACTGTAACATCCTCACTCATCCTTCAGAGCACAGGTACTGTACTTCTCACCTCTAGGACTGTAACATCCTCACTCATCCTTCAGAGTACAGGTACTGCACTTCCCACCTCCAGGACTGTAACATCCTCACTCATCCTTCAGAGTACAGGTACTGTACTTCCCACCTCCAGGACTGTAACATCCTCACTCATCCTTCAGAGCACAGGCACTGTACTTCCCACCTCCAGGACTGAAACATCCTCACTCATAATTCAGAGCACAGGCACTGTACTTCCCACCTCCAGGACTGTAACATCCTCACTCATCCTTCAGAGTAGAGGTACTGTACTTCCCACCTCCAGGACTGTAACATCCTCACTCATTCTTCAGAGTAGAGGTACTGTACTTCCCACCTCCAGGACTGTAACATCCTCACTCATCCTTCAGAGTGCAGGTACTGTACTTCCCACCTCCAGGACTGTAACATCCTCACTCATCCTTCAGAGTAGAGGTACTGTACTTCCCACCTCCAGGACTGTAACATCCTCACTCATTCTTCAGAGCACAGGTACTGTACTTCCCACCTCCAGGACTGTAACATCCTCACTCATCCTTCAGAGTACAGGTACTGTACTTCCCACCTCCAGGACTGTAACATCCTCACTCATCCTTCAGAGTACAGGTACTGTACTTCCCACCTCCAGGACTGTAACATCCTCACTCATCCTTCAGAGTACAGGTACTGTACTTCCCACCTCCAGGACTGTAACATCCTCACTCATCCTTCAGAGTACAGGTACTGTACTTCCCACCTCCAGGACTGTAACATCCTCACTCATCCTTCAGAGTACAGGTACTGTACTTCCCACCTCTAGGACTGTAACATCCTCACTCATCCTTCAGAGTACAGGTACTGTACTTCCCACCTCCAGGACTGTAACATCCTCACTCATCCTTCAGAGTACAGGTACTGTACTTCCCATCTTCAGGACTGTAACATCCTCACTCATCCTTCAGAGTACAGGTACTGTACTTCCCACCTCCAGGACTGTAACATCCTCACTCATCCTTCAGAGTACAGGTACTGTACTTCCCACCTCCAGGACTGTAACATCCTCACTCATCCTTCAGAGTACAGGTACTGTACTTCCCACCTCCAGGACTGTAACATCCTCACTCATCCTTCAGAGTACAGGCACTGTACTTCCCACCTCCAGGACTGTAACATCCTCACTCATCCTTCAGAGTACAGGTACTGTACTTCCCACCTTCAGGACTGTAACATCCTCACTCATCCTTCAGAGTACAGGCACTGTACTTCCCACCTCCAGGACTGTAACATCCTCACTCATCCTTCAGAGTACAGGCACTGTACTTCCCACCTCCAGGACTGTAACATCCTCACTCATCCTTCAGAGTACAGGTACTGTACTTCCCACCTCCAGGACTGTAACATCCTCACTCATCCTTCAGAGCACAGGTACTGTACTTCTCACCTGCAGGACTGTAACATCCTCACTCATCCTTCAGAGTACAGGTACTGTACTTCCCACCTCCAGGACTGTAACATCCTCACTCATCCTTCAGAGCACAGGTACTGTACTTCTCACCTCTAGGACTGTAACATCCTCACTCATCCTTCAGAGTACAGGTACTGCACTTCCCACCTCCAGGACTGTAACATCCTCACTCATCCTTCAGAGTACAGGTACTGTACTTCCCACCTCCAGGACTGTAACATCCTCACTCATCCTTCAGAGCACAGGCACTGTACTTCCCACCTCCAGGACTGTAACATCCTCACTCATCCTTCAGAGCACAGGCACTGTACTTCCCACCTCCAGGACTGTAACATCCTCACTCATCCTTCAGAGTGCAGGTACTGTACTTCCCACCTCCAGGACTGTAACATCCTCACTCATCCTTCAGAGTAGAGGTACTGTACTTCCCACCTCCAGGACTGTAACATCCTCACTCATCCTTCAGAGCACAGGTACTGTACTTCCCACCTCCAGGACTGTAACATCCTCACTCATCCTTCAGAGTACAGGTACTGTACTTCCCACCTCCTGGACTGTAACATCCTCACTCATCCTTCAGAGTATAGGTACTGTACTTCCCACCTCCAGGACTGTAACATCCTCACTCATCCTTCAGAGTACAGGTACTGTACTTCCCACCTCCAGGACTGTAACATCTTCACTCATCCTTCAGAGTATAGGTACTGTACTTCCCACCTCCAGGACTGTAACATCCTCACTCATCCTTCAGAGTACAGGTACTGTACTTCCCACATCTAGGACTGTAACATCCTCACTCATCCTTCAGAGTACAGGTACTGTACTTCCCACCTCCAGGACTGTAACATCCTCACTCATCCTTCAGAGTACAGGTACTGTACTTCCCATCTTCAGGACTGTAACATCCTCACTCATCCTTCAGAGTACAGGTACTGTACTTCCCACCTCCAGGACTGTAACATCCTCACTCATCCTTCAGAGTACAGGTACTGTACTTCCCACCTCCAGGACTGTAACATCCTCACTCATCCTTCAGAGTACAGGTACTGTACTTCCCACCTCCAGGACTGTAACATCCTCACTCATCCTTCAGAGTACAGGCACTGTACTTCCCACCTCCAGGACTGTAACATCCTCACTCATCCTTCAGAGTACAGGTACTGTACTTCCCACCTTCAGGACTGTAACATCCTCACTCATCCTTCAGAGTACAGGCACTGTACTTCCCACCTCCAGGACTGTAACATCCTCACTCATCCTTCAGAGTACAGGCACTGTACTTCCCACCTCCAGGACTGTAACATCCTCACTCATCCTTCAGAGTACAGGCACTGTACTTCCCACCTCCAGGACTGTAACATCCTCACTCATCCTTCAGAGTACAGGCACTGTACTTCCCACCTCCAGGACTATAACATCCTCACTCATCCTTCAGAGTACAGGTACTGTACTTCCCATCTCCAGGACTGTAACATCCTCACTCATCCTTCAGATTACAGGTACTGTACTTCCCACCTCCAGGACTGTAACATCCTCACTCATCCTTCAGAGTACAGGCACTGTACTTCCCACCTCCAGGACTGTAACATTCTCACTCATCCTTCAGAATACAGGTGCTGTACTTCCCACCTCCAGGAATGTAACATCCTCACTCATCCTTCAGAGTACAGGTACTGTACTTCCCACCTCCAGGACTGTAACATCCTCACTCATCCTTCAGAGTACAGGTACTGTACTTCCCACCTCCAGGACTGTAACATCCTCACTCATCCTTCAGAGTACAGGCACTGTACTTCCCACCTCCAGGACTGTAACATCCTCACTCATCCTTCAGAGTACAGGCACTGTACTTCCCACCTCCAGGACTGTAACATCCTCACTCATCCTTCAGAGTACAGATACTGTACTTCCCACCTCCAGGACTGTAACATCCTCACTCATCCTTCAGAGTACAGGCACTGTACTTCCCACCTCCAGGACTGTAACATCCTCACTCATCCTTCAGAGCACAGGCACTGTACTTCCCACCTCCAGGACTGTAACATCCTCACTCATCCTTCAGAGTACAGATACTGTACTTCCCACCTCCAGGACTGTAACATCCTCACTCATCCTTCAGAGTACAGGCACTGTACTTCCCACCTCCAGGACTGTAACATCCTCACTCATCCTTCAGAGCACAGGCACTGTACTTCCCACCTCCAGGACTGTAACATCCTCACTCATCCTTCAGAGTACAGGTACTGTACTACCCACCTCCAGGACTGTAACATCCTCACTCATCCTTCAGAGTACAGGTACTGTACTTCCCACCTCCAGGACTGTAACATCCTCACTCATCCTTCAGAGTACAGGTACTGTACTTCCCACCTCCAGGACTGTAACATCCTCACTCATCCTTCAGAGTACAGGTACTGTACTTCCCACCTCCAGCACTGTAACATCCTCACTCATCCTTCAGAGTACAGGTACTGTACTTCCCACCTCCAGGACTGTAACATCCTCACTCATCCATCAGAGTACAGGTACTGTACTTCCCACCTCCAGGACTGTAACATCCTCACTCATCCTTCAGAGTACAGGTACTGTACTTCCCACCTCCAGGACTGTAATATCCTCACTCATGCTTCAGAGTACAGGTACTGTACTTCCCACCTCCAGGACTGTAACATCCTCACTCATCCATCAGAGTACAGGTACTGTACTTCCCACCTCCAGGACTGTAACATCCTCACTCATCCTTCAGAGTACAGGTACTGTACTTCCCACCTCCAGGACTGTAACATCCTCACTCATGCTTCTGAGTACAGGTACTGTACTTCCCACCTCCAGGACTGTAACATCCTCACTCATCCATCAGAGTACAGGTACTGTACTTCCCACCTCCAGGACTGTAACATCCTCACTCATGCTTCTGAGTACAGGTACTGTACTTCCCACCTCCAGGACTGTAACATCCTCACTCATCCTTCAGAGTACAGGTACTGTACTTCCCACCTCCAGGACTGTAACATCCTCACTCATCCTTCAGAGTACAGGTACTGTACTTCCCACCTCCAGGACTGTAACATCCTCACTCATCCTTCAGAGTACACAGTACTTTATCAATTACTACGTACTTACGCAGTTTGGTACAGAATGCGTCGACTGACCTGTTCCTGACTCTGAGATAGTATCTGTACACATGTACTATGTATGATAATGTACTTGTGTGTACCTCTCCACTTGTCAACCTGCTTACTTGCTTACTTACTTGCTTACTTACTCTCTTACTAACTTACTTACATAGTTACTTATTCACTTATCATCTGCCTCACTGATCTTCCGCCCCAAGAATCTCCCCTCCCGACCAGCACTTAAGTCACCCCAGCTTGAGGGGAGGGGTGACTTAACCTTGCCGTCTCCCCTCACCCCCCCACTTCCTCTTCATTCAAGAAGGCTTCCCACTCCCCTCCTCCCCTCCCCGAGTGTTGGGGAGGGAGTGAGCAGGAGTCAAGGACGGCCAGGTCAACAACTCCAGTAGTCACTTAGAGGATACAGGAAATAACTGATAACCTTACCACTTAGGTTATCAGTTAGAAGGAGCACTGCAGGAGGCCTACTGGCCCATGCTAGGTAGGTCCAAGTCACTTACTGGCTCATGCTAGGCAGGTCCAAGTCACCTATTGGCCCATGCTAGGCAGGTCCAAGTTACCTACTGACCCATGCTAGGCAGGTCCAAGTTACCTACTGGTCCATGCTAGGCAG
>NW_027195374.1:155000-180000 GCF_038502225.1 Cherax quadricarinatus
TATTTACTGCTAGGTGAACAGTGGCAGCAGGTGTAAGGTGACTTGCCCATACGTCTCACCCTGCCCAGGATGCCACCCACAACACTCAACTAACACCCAGGTACCTATTTACTGCTAGGTGAACAGTGACAGCAGGTGTAAGGTGACTTGCCCATACGTCTCACCCTGCCCAGGATGCCACCCACAACACTCAACTAACACCCAGGTACCTATTTACTGCTAGGTGAACAGTGGCAGCAGGTGTAAGGTGACTTACCCATACGTCTCACCCTGCCCAGGATGCCACCCACAACACTCAACTAACACCCAGGTACCTATTTACTGCTAGGTGAACAGTGGCAGCAGGTGTAAGGTGACTTGCCCATACGTCTCACCCTGCCCAACTACTCCGTTATGGAAAACTGGAGGAGATAATAACTAGAACAGAGTATACTACTGACTCCGGCCATACAATAGAGCGGAAAAATAATGTAAGGGACCTGGGAGTAGTAATGTCTGAGGATCTCACTTTCAAGGATCACAACAGTGCCACGATCGCACGTGCAAAGAAAATGATAGGATGGATAATGAGAACTTTCAAAACGAGAGATGCCAAGCCCATGATGATCCTTTTCAAATCACTTGTTCTCTCTAGGCTGGAATACTGCTGTACATTAACATCTCCATACAAAGCAGGTGAAATCGCAGATCTAGAGAGTGTACAGAGATCCTTTACTGCACGTATAAGTTCTGTCAAGCACCTTAACTACTGGGAACGCTTGGAAGCACTTGACTTGTACTCGTTGGAACGCAGGAGGGAGAGATATATCATAATCTACACTTGGAAAATCTTGGAAGGAATGGTCCCAAATCTGCACACAGAAATCACTCCCTACGAAAGTAAAAGACTGGGCAGGCGATGCAAAATGCCGCCAATAAAAAGTAGGGGCGCCATTGGTACACTAAGAGAAAACACCATAAGTGTCCGGGGCCCAAAACTGTTCAACAGCCTCCCATCAAGCATTGGGGGAATTGCCAATAAATCCCTGGCTGCCTTCAAGACCCCTGGCTGCCTTCAAGAGAGAGCTGGACAGATACCTAAAGTCAGTGCCGGATCAGCCGGGCTGTGGCTCGTACGTCGGACTGCGTGCGGCCAGCAGTAACAGCCTAGTTGATCAGGCCCTGATCCATCGGGAGGCCTGGTCATGGACCGGGCCGCGGGGGCGTTGATCCCCTGAATAACCTCCAGATCATTCCACCAAGTGAGCAATGATATTGAGAGGTGGATCAATGAGCAATGAGCCCAGGATGCCACCCACAACACTCAACTAACACCCAGGTACCTATTTACTGCTAGGTGAACAGTGGCAGCAGGTGTAAGGTGACTTGCCCATACATCTCACCCTGCCCAGGATACCCTAAAACTCGTTGGGTATCGCAGGGTATCGCCAGGGTGAATCATAAGTGGGCTGGCATCCCTGTGACTCACCACAGCAGAATGAATGCGGGTAGAAGGCATACCCTAGTGGGTATCCCCCTCCTGCGTATTGTGGGTTGGTGGGAGGGATGGAGGAATGGTGGGATGGAGGGATGGAGGGATGGAGGGATGGAGGTATGGAGGGATGGAGGGATGAAGGGAGGGAGGGATGGAGGGATGGAGGGATGGAGGGATGGTGGGATGGAGGGATGGAGGGATGGTGGGATGGAGGGAGGTTACCTGGAGGTTATTCCTGGAGGTTATTCCGGGGATCAACGCCCCCGCGGCCCGGTCCATGACCAGACCTCCCGATGGATCAGGGCCTGATCAACTAGGCTGTTACTGCTGGCCGCACGCAGTCCGGAGGGATGGAGGGATGGAGGGATGGTGGGATAGAGGGATGGAGGGATGGAGGGAGGGAGGGATGGAGGGATGGAGGGATGGTGGGATGGAGGGATGGAGGGATGGAGGGATGGAGGGATGGTGGGATAGAGGGATGGAGGGATGGAGGGATGGAGGGATGGATTAATGGAGGGATGGAGGGATGGATTAATGGAGGGATGGAGGGATGGTGGGATGGAGGGATGGTGGGATGGAGGGATGGTGGGATGGATGGATGGAGGGATGGTGGGATGGAGGGATGGTGGGATGGAGGGATGGAGGGATGGTGGGATGGAGGGATGGAGGGATGGAGGGATGGTCTATATTGGTGTACAGAAGACATAAACTGGTGTACTAGACATACACTGCAGTATGGTACTGTAGTCTGAACACCTGCAAAGCCAAGGGACTGATACCCTGAAACACCTCTCACCAGACTATGTGGTGGTATATAGACCGACATACCATACTAGACACCTTTGTTTACCACAGACGAGGCACAGGGATGTTAGGAAGTATTTCTTCAGCCACAGAGTTGTCAGTAAGTGGAATAGTCTGGGTAGTGATGTAGTGGAGGCAGGATCCATACACAGCTTTAAGAAGAGGTATGATAAAGCTCATGGAGCAGGAAGAGTGACCCAGTAGCGATCAGTGAAGAGGCGGGGCCAGGAGCTGTGAATCGACCCCTACAACCACAGTTAGGTGAGTACACATCCCAGAGATACCTACTTATTATGTGGCTGATTTTACTTATTGCAGAAATTAAGGCACATGGAATAGGAGAATTTTTTTCCTGGATAGAGGCATGGTTGACAAATAGGCAGCAGAGAGTTTGCTTAAATGGGGAGAAATCAGAGTGGGGAAGCGTTACGAGCGGTGTTCCACAGGGGTCAGTGTTGGGCCCCCTGCTGTTCCACAGGGGTCAGTGTTGGGCCCCCTGCTGTTCCACAGGGGTCAGTGTTGGGCCCCCTGCTGTTCCACAGGGGTCAGTGTTGGGCCCCCTGCTGTTCCACAGGGGTCAGTGTTGGGCCCCCTGCTGTTCACAATCTACATAAACGACGTAGATGAGGGCATAAAGAGCGACATCGGCAAGTTTGCCGATGACACCAAGATAGGCCGTCGAATTCATTCTGACGAGGACATTCGAGCACTCCAGGAAGATTTGAATAGACTGATGCAGTGGTCGGAGAAGTGGCAGATGCAGTTTAATATAGACAAATGCAAAGTTCTAAATGTTGGACAGGACAATAACCATGCCACATATAAACTAAATAATTTAGATCTTAATATTACGGATTGCGAAAAAGATTTAGGAGTTCTGGTTAGCAGTAATATAAGTGGAAGATAGGTATTAATAAAGGGGATATTAATAAGGTCTTGAGGATGTCTCTCCAAGAGAGAACCCGCAGTAATGGATTTAAATTAGATAAGTTTAGATTTAGAAAGGACATAGGAAAGTATTGGTTTGGAAACAGGGTAGTTGATGAGTGGAACAGTCTACCTAGTTGGGTTATTGAGGCTGGGACTTTGGGTAGTTTCAAATTTAGGTTGGATAAGTACATGAGTGGGAGGGGTTGGATTTGAGAGGGACTTTCACATCAGAGCTTATTTCTTGGGTGGTAATGAATGGATATAAATGCTCTAGAAAATGTTCAAAGGAGGATGACAAAGTTGATCCCATGTATCAGAAACCTTCCCTATGAGGATAGACTAAGGGCCCTGAATCTGCACTATGAGGATAGACTGAGGCCCTGAATCTGCACTATGAGGATAGACTGAGGCCCTGAATCTGCACTATGAGGATAGACTGAGGTCCTGAATCGGCACTATGAGGATAGACTGAGGCCCTGAATCTGCACTATGAGGATAGACTGAGGTCCTGAATCTGCACTATGAGGATAGACTGAGGCCCTGAATCTGCACTATGAGGATAGACTGAGGCCCTGAATCTGCACTATGAGGATAGACTGAGGCCCTGAATCTGCACTATGAGGATAGACTGAGGCCCTGAATCTGCACTATGAGGATAGACTGAGGCCCTGAATCTGCACTATGAGGATAGACTGAGGCCCTGAATCTGCACTATGAGGATAGACTGAGGTCCTGAATCGGCACTATGAGGATAGACTGAGGCCCTGAATCTGCACTATGAGGATAGACTGAGGTCCTGAATCTGCACTATGAGGATAGACTGAGGCCCTGAATCTGCACTATGAGGATAGACTGAGGTCCTGAATCGGCACTATGAGGATTGAACATTAAAATGGTATAAAATACCGACAGGTTGTTAGGTAAGACACATATGCAACAGTAAGGTATCTTTATTTCGAAACGTTTCGCCTAAACAGTAGGCTTCTTCAGTCGAGTACAGAAAAGTTGATAGAAGCAGAAGATACTTGAAGACGATGTAATCAGTCCATCACCCTTAAAGTTTTGAGGTGGTCAGTCCCTCAGTCTGGAGAAGAGCATTGTTCCATAGTCTGAAACAATATGGAGATGAAGTGACAGGATGGAGCCTTATATAGCGCCAAGAGGTGAGACGTAGGTCACTAGAAGAGGTAAGAACTCAGATGTTGGGAGGTCAGGTCCCTCTCAAATCCAGCCGCTCTCACTAGTAGAGGTTGTCGAAGTTGATTGTAGGTCTGTACCAAGATACCCTTGTGTTGCAGTGTCTGACAGATTGAACATTAAAATGGTATAAAATACCGACAGGTTGTTAGGTAAGACACATATGCAACACCTCCCAACATCTGAGTTCTTACCTCTTCTAGTGACCTACGTCTCACCTCTTGGCGCTATATAAGGCTCCATCCTGTCACTTCATCTCCATATTGTTCCAGACTATGGAACAATGCTCTTCTCCAGACTGAGGGACTGACCACCTCAAAACTTTAAGGGTGATGGACTGATTACATCGTCTTCAAGTATCTTCTGCTTCTATCAACTTTTCTGTACTCGACTGAAGAAGCCTACTGTGTAGGCGAAACGTTTCGAAATAAAGATACCTAACTGTTGCATATGTGTCTTACCTAACAACACTATGAGGATAGACTAAGGGCCCTGAATCTGCACTCTCTAGAAAGACGTAGAATTAGGGGGGATATGATTGAGGTGTATAAATGGAAGACAGGAATAAATAAAGGGGATGTAAATAGTGTGCTGAAAATATCTAGCCTAGACAGGACTCGCAGCAATGGTTTTAAGTTGGAAAAATTCAGATTCAGGAAGGATATAGGAAAGTACTGGTTTGGTAATAGAGTTGTGGATGAGTGGAACAAACTCCCGAGTACAGTTATAGAGGCCACAACGTCGTGTAGCTTTAAAAATAGGTTGGATAAATACATGAGTGGATGTGGGTGGGTGTGAGTTGGACCTGATAGCTTGAGCTACCAGGTCGGTTGCCGTGTTCCTCCCTTAAGTCAATGTGACCTGACCTGACTAGGTTGGGTGCATTGGCTTAAGCCGGTAGGAGACTTGGACCTGCCTCGCATGGGCCAGTAGGCCTTCTGCAGTGTTCCTTCATTCCTATGTTCTTATGTGTAAACTTCAGTAAGATAAGAAAGGAGGAGCACTGCAGGAAGCCTACTGGCCCATACCTGGCAGGTCCTTCTCAAACCCAACCCACCAACAGAGGAATAATCAAAATCAATGATAAAGAGATGGACAAGCAATAATGGTGCTTGTGTAAATGTGTAATAAGTATCTATTTAATAGACAAAACTAGAATCTTGAATTATTTTCTGGTCGTAACAGTAACACCTGTCACCTCACCGCTATGTAACACCTCTCCTACCTCACAAACACAGGTGTTACACATTTAAATGACCTGAAAGCAGGTGTTTAACAATTTTAAATAAATTGAACAGTAATATATATATATATATATATATATATATATATATATATATATATATATATATATATATATATATATATATATATATATATATATATATATATATATATATATATATATATATATATATATATATATATATAATTAGCAAGAACTCATGTAAAATTAAGTTCTTTCTAAAATTTTCTCTTATACGTTTAAAGATATATTTTTTTTTATTAATGTTAATGTAAAAATTTTTAATTTTGGACCAAAAGAATCTTAGAAAACTTACCTAACCTTATTATAACAAGAACAATTTATTTTAGCCTAACCCAACTAAATATATTTTAGATTTGTTTACAATAATTTAATACTAAACAAACACAGTGAAATATATTTTTTTCGTTATGTTCAGAATGATTTTGGCGAAATTATTGCATACACAAATTTTCACTTGTCCTATATGGCAAGATGAGCGTTGCTATTTAAGCCAAGATCCCAAGTTCTACCTATTCGGCACCACATATATATATATATATATATATATATATATATGCAAGGAATTCGCAAAAGCAGGCGAAATATACACAAACACTAATCTCTGGCTGAAGGAGACTCGAACCTACGAACCTTGGAACAAGGTACGCAGTGCTTTACCAATCTACCCAAACTGGACTAATACCTTGGAGTCCAGCTTGCGCTAAGCTGTCAATCTTCTCCCTGAAAGCTGGCTGCCTTGGATCAAAGTCTAGCGTAAGCTGGACTCCAAGGTATTGGTCCAGTGTGGGTAGATTGGTAAAGCACTGCGTACCTTGTTCCAAGGTTCGTAGGTTCGAGTCTCCTTCAGCCAGAGATCAGTGTGTACATATAAATATATATATATATATATATATATATATATATATATATATATATATATATATATATTTATTTATATTGGACACGTGTGATGTCAATACGCTATACAGAACTGCTCTGACGTCAATAGTGCATGACGTGCATATTGGCCGTATGAATTAGTGAACCTGATTAGCATGTGTGATTTACCATGCAGGTGTTGTGGTTAATTTGGTGTCTGAGTGGACAGGTATTCTGTAGTTGCCTAACTTACGTTAGATTCTTACGTAGTTTAGAAAGTTAGTTTCTTGTCTGTGTGTGTGTGTGTGTGTGTGTGTGTGTGTGTGTGTGTGTGTGTGTGTGTGTGTATCTGTGTGTGTGTGTGTGTACTCACCTACTTGTGATTGCAGAGGTCGAGTCACAGCTCCTGGCTCCTCCTAGGTCCACTCTCTCCCTGCTCCAGAAGCCTTGTTGTTAGTGTTGCAATCTCTCTCTCTCTCTCTCTCTCTCTCTCTCTCTCTCACACACACACACACACACACGGGGCCAGGAGCTGAGTTTCGACCCCTGCAACCACAATTAGGTGAGTACACACACAAAGGGGCACACTATCCCACATAAACCCACAACAAGTGCCCACATCTGCCCACTTTAACCCACGAGCCAGAGATCATCGTGTTCACAATAACTTTAGATAAATCAGCCAAAAGTCGCAAATTACTGGCACGACAACCTGTGTCGTGTCTTCATTCCTGTTGTGTCGTGGTCACGGTCCTATTGTGTCGTGGTCACAGTCCTATTGTGTCGTGGTCACAGTCCTATTGTGTCGTGGTCAGTCCTATTGTGTCGTGGTCACAGTCCTATTGTGTCTTGGTCACGGTCCTGTTGTGTCGTGGTCACGGTCCTGTTGTGTCGTGGTCACAGTCCTATTGTGTCGTGGTCACAGTCCTATTGTATCGTGGTCACGGTCCTGTTGTGTCGTGGTCACGGTCCTATTGTGTCGTGGTCACAGTCCTATTGTGTCGTGGTCACAGTCCTATTGTGTCGTGGTCACAGTCCTATTGTATCGTGGTCACGGTCCTGTTGTGTCGTGGTCACGGTCCTATTGTGTCGTGGTCACGGTCCTGTTGTGTCGTGGTCACGGTCCTATTGTGTCGTGGTCACAGTCCTATTGTGTCGTGGTCACAGTCCTATTGTGTCGTGGTCACAGTCCTGTTGTGTCGTGGTCACGGTCCTGTTGTGTCGTGGTCACAGTCCTATTGTGTCGTGGTCACAGTCCTATTGTGTCGTGGTCACGGTCCTATTGTGTCGTGGTCACAGTCCTATTGTGTCGTGGTCACAGTCCTATTGTGTCGTGGTCACAGTCCTATTGTCGTGGTCACGGTCCTGTTGTGTCGTGGTCACGGTCCTATTGTGTCTTGGTCACGGTCCTGTTGTGTCGTGGTCACGGTCCTGTTGTGTCGTGGTCACGGTCCTATTGTGTCGTGGTCACGGTCCTATTGTGTCGTGGTCACGGTCCTATTGTGTCGTGGTCACGGTCCTGTTGTGTCGTGGTCACGGTCCTATTGTGTCGTGGTCACAGTCCTATTGTGTCGTGGTCACAGTCCTATTGTGTCGTGGTCACGATCCTGTTGTGTCGTGGTCACGGTCCTATTGTGTCGTGGTCACAGTCCTATTGTGTCGTGGTCACGGTCCTGTTGTGTCGTGGTCACGGTCCTATTGTGTCGTGGTCACAGTCCTATTGTGTCGTGGTCACGGTCCTGTTGTGTCGTGGTCACGGTCCTGTTGTGTCGTGGTCACGGCCCTATTGTGTCGTGGTCACGGTCCTATTGTGTCGTGGTCACAGTCCTATTGTCGTGGTCACGGTCCTGTTGTGTCGTGGTCACGGTCCTATTGTGTCTTGGTCACGGTCCTGTTGTGTCGTGGTCACGGTCCTGTTGTGTCGTGGTCACGGTCCTATTGTGTCGTGGTCACGGTCCTATTGTGTCGTGGTCACAGTCCTATTGTGTCGTGGTCACGGTCCTGTTGTGTCGTGGTCACGGTCCTATTGTGTCGTGGTCACAGTCCTATTGTGTCGTGGTCACAGTCCTATTGTGTCGTGGTCACGATCCTGTTGTGTCGTGGTCACGGTCCTATTGTGTCGTGGTCACAGTCCTATTGTGTCGTGGTCACGGTCCTGTTGTGTCGTGGTCACGGTCCTATTGTGTCGTGGTCACAGTCCTATTGTGTCGTGGTCACGGTCCTGTTGTGTCGTGGTCACGGTCCTGTTGTGTCGTGGTCACGGCCCTATTGTGTCGTGGTCACGGTCCTATTGTGTCGTGGTCACAGTCCTATTGTGTCGTGGTCACAGTCCTATTGTGTCGTGGTCACAGTCCTATTGTGTCGTGGTCACAGTCCTGTTGTGTCGTGGTCACGGTCCTATTGTGTCGTGGTCACAGTCCTATTGTGTCGTGGTCACAGTCCTGTTGTGTCGTGGTCACGGTCCTGTTGTGTCGTGGTCACAATTCTATTGTGTCGTGGTCACGGTCCTATTGTGTCGTGGTCACGGTCCTATTGTGTCGTGGTCACGGTCCTATTGTGTCGTGGTCACAGTTCTATTGTGTCGTGGTCACAGTCCTATTGTGTCGTGGTCACAGTCCTATTGTGTCGTGGTCACAACCCTTTTGTGTCATCTACCTGGGGTCTACCTGGAGGGTATTCCTGGGATCAACGCCCTCGCGGTCCGGTCCACGACCAGGCCTCCCGGTGGATTAGGGCCTGATCAACGAGGCTGTTACTGCTGGTGCACGCAATCCAACGTACGAACCACAGCCCGGCTGATCCGGCACCGACTTTAGGTATCTGTCCAGTTCCCTGTTGAAGACAACCAGGGGTCTATTGGTAATGCCCCTTATTGGCTGGTAGGAGGCTGTTGAACAGTCTTGGGCCCCAGACATTTATGGTATTTTCACTTAGTGTACTAATGGCGCCCCTACTTTTCACTGGAGGATGTTGCATCGCCTGCCAAGTGTTTTGCTTTCGTAGGGAGTGATTTCTGTGTGTAGATTAGGAACCAGTCAGTACAGGATTTTCCAGGTTTAGATTATGATGTATCTCTCTCGCCTGTGTTCCAGGGAGTACAAGTCAAGTGCTTCCAAGTGTTCCCAGTAGTTAAGGTGTTTGATGGAACTTATATGTGCAGTAAAGGTTCTCTGTACATTCTGTAGGTCTGCAGTTTCACCTGTCTTGAATGGAGATGTTAATATACAGTAATATTCCAGCCTAGACAGAACAAGTGATTTAAAAAGGATCATCATTGGCTTGGCATCTCTTGTCTTGAAGGTTCTCATTATCCATCCTATCAGTTTCCTGGCAGATGTGATCCTGGCATTGTTATGATCCTTGAAGGTGAGATCCTCAGACATTACCACTCCCAGGTCCTTCACATTACTTTTCCACTCTACTGTGTGGTTAAAGTTAGTAGTATACTCAGTTCTGTTATCTCCTCCAGTGTTCCATAACAGAGTAGTTGGAATTTGTCTTTCTTGATCATCACATTGTTCTCTGTCCAGTGGAAAACTTAGTTTATATCTTCCTGGAGCTTTGACGTGTCCTCATGCTTATTCTTGTATCGTCTGCAAAGGCCACAGTCCTCTCCCAACAACCACTATTGTCTCAATAACCACAATTCTTCCAACAACCACAGTTCTCCTAATAACTACAATTACCCCAATAGCCACAAGTCCCTCAACAACCATAATTCAGTCAATAACCACAATTCCCCAACAACCACAATTCCCCAACAACCACAATTCTCCCAACAACCACAATTCACGGCTTCTATATCACGTGTGAGAAAAGTAAGTTGTCTTTACCAGACGGAAGTGTAACTGATACCCAACTGTGGTAACCCACACCCCACCACTACCACCACCACCACCTACCACCACCACCTACCACCACTACTACCACCAGCCACACAACCTCCACTGTCTACCAGCACACGGAGGGAGTTCCCCGCATTTGTTTGCTACCAACCACTACTACTACTATTGCTACTACTACTACTACCCTCACTACTACTACCATTGCTGCTACCATTGCTACTACCGTTACTACTAGTATTACTACTACTACTAGTAGTATTACTACTGCTACTACTACTTATAATAATAATAATAATAATAATAATAATAATAATAATAATAATAATAATAATAATAATAATAATCCCCATTCTCCCAACCATCAATCCTTCCCCTCTCCCCTCTCCCCTCTCCCCTCTCCCCTCCCCCACTACAGAAGTTATAAATGGTCACAGCTGCTCTCCCTCACCCACTCCACCTGTTGGTAGTCAGCCACTAGTTCTACTATCGTAGTTCCCCCGGTGGCCGCTCTGGAGGTGGTGGCAGCACTCTCCAGGGTGGTGGTAGTGTTTTGTTAGTCAGGAAAATTAACAGGCATTTGCTGATATCTATCAGAGTAGATAGATGAAAGTGATATAGATTGATACATAGATACATAGAGATAAGAATAATGAGATAGATAGCCTTACGGGTATCCTTAGATACACAAAGACGGATAGATACACAGATACAGAGATATATATATCTATCGGTATCTATTTATGCTCTGATACGCACACACACACACACACACACACACACACACACACACACACACACACACACACACACACACACACACACACACACACACACACACACACACACACACACACACACACACACACACACACACACACACACACACACACACACACACACACACACAGGGAGATTGACTGGGAAAACCTGGAGCCACATGGGGGTCCCGAAACATGGAGAGCCAGGATGTTGGACGTGGTGCTGGAAAACCTCATGCACCAACATGTTAAGGACACTACCAGAGTGAGAGGGGAGGATGAACCAGCAAGATTGGACCTTGTGTTCACCCTGGGCAGCTCAGACATTGAGGACATCAAGTATGAGAGTCCCCTAGGAGCTAGCGACCACGTGGTTCTGTGCTTTGAATACATAGTAGAGCTGCAAGTGGAGAGAATAACAGGAGTAGAATGGGAAAAACCTGACTATAAAAGAGGGGACTACATAGGGTTGAAGAACTTCCTGCGGGAGGTCCAGTGGGACAGAGAACTGGCAGGAAAGCCAGTAAATGAAATGATGGAATATGTAGCAACAAAATGCAAGGAGGCAGTGGAAAGGTTCATTCCCAAGGGCAACAGTAACAACGGGAAGACCAGAACAAGCCCCTGGTTCACCCGACGGTGTAAGGAGGCAAAAACAAAGTGCAATAGAGAATGGAAAAAGTACAGAAGGCAGAGAACACACGAAAATAGGGAGATCAGTCGCAGAGCCAGGAATGAGTACGCACAGGTAAGGAGGGAGGCCCAGCGACAGTATGAAAATGACATAGCATCGAGAATCAAGACTGACCCGAAACTGTTGTATAGCCACATCAGGAGGAAGACAACAGTCAAAGACCAGGTGATCAGATTAAGGACAGAAGGTGGAGAACTCACAAGAAATGATCAGGAGGTATGTGAGGAGCTGAACAGGAGATTTAAGGAAGTTTTTACAGTAGAGACAGGAAGGGCTGTGGGAAGACAGAACAGAAGGGAACATCAAGAGGGAATATACCAACAAGTGTTGGATGACATACGAACAACTGAGGAGGAGGTGAAGAAGCTCTTAAGTGACCTTGACACCTCAAAGGCGATGGGACCGGACAACATCTCCCCATGGGTCCTTAGAGAAGGAGCAGAGATGCTGTGTGTGCCTCTAACCACAATCTTCAACACATCCCTTGAAACTGGGCAACTACCTGAGAAATGGAAGACAGCTAATGTAGTCCCCATATTTAAGAAAGGAAACAGAAACGAGGCACTAAACTACAGACCTGTGTCTCTGACATGTATTGTGTGCAAAGTCATGGAGAAGATTATCAGGAGGAGAGTGGTCGAACACCTGGAAAGGAACAAGATTATAAATGAAAACCAGCATGGGTTCATGGAAGGCAAATCTTGTATCACAAACCTCCTGGAGTTTTATGACAAGGTAACAGAAGTAAGACACGAGAGAGAGGGTTGGGTAGATTGCATTTTCCTAGACTGCAGGAAGGCCTTTGACACAGTTCCCCACAAGAGATTAGTGCAGAAGCTGGAGGATCAGGCACACGTAAAAGGAAGGGCACTGCAATGGATAAGGGAATACCTGACAGGGAGGCAGCAACGAGTCATGGTACGTGAAGAGGTATCACAGTGGGCGCCTGTTACGAGCGGGGTCCCACAGGGGTCAGTTCTAGGACCAGTGCTATTTTTGATATATGTGAACGACATGATGGAAGGAATAGACTCTGAAGTGTCCCTGTTCGCAGATGACGTGAAGTTGATGAGAAGAATTAAATCGGACGAGGATGAGGCAGGACTGCAAAGAGACCTGGAGAGGCTGGACATGTGGTCCAGTAACTGGCTTCTCGAATTCAATCCAGCCAAATGCAAAGTCATGAAGATTGGGGAGGGGCAAAGAAGACCGCAGACAGAGTATAGGCTAGGTGGACAAAGACTACAGACCTCACTCAGGGAGAAAGACCTTGGGGTGACCATAACACCGAGCACATCACCGGAGGCACACATCAACCAAATAACCGCTGCAGCATACGGGCGCCTGGCAAACCTGAGAATAGCGTTCCGATACCTTAATAAGGAATCGTTCAAGACACCGTACACTGTGTATGTTAGGCCCATACTGGAGTATGCAGCACCAGTCTGGAACCCACACCTGGTCAAGCACGTCAAGAAGTTAGAGAAAGTACAAAGGTTTGCAACAAGGCTAGTCCCAGAGCTCAAGGGAATGTCGTACGAGGAAAGGTTAAGGGAAATCGGACTGACGACACTGGAGGACAGAAGGGTCAGGGGAGACATGATAACGACATACAAGATACTGCGGGGAATAGACAAGGTGGACAGAGATAGGATGTTCCAGAGAGGGGACACAGGGACAAGGGGTCACAACTGGAAGCTGAAGACTCAGACGAGTCACAGGGACGTTAGGAAGTATTTCTTCAGTCATAGAGTTGTCAGCAAGTGGAATAGCCTAGCAAGTGAAGTAGTGGAGGCAGGAACCATACATAGTTTTAAGAAGAGGTATGACAAAGCTCAGGAAGCAGAGAGAGAGAGGATCCAGTAGCGATCAGTGAAGAGGCGGGGCCAGGAGCTGAGTCTCGACCCCTGCAACCACAATTAGGTGAGTACAATTAGGTGAGTACACACACAACACACACACACACACACACACACACACACACACACACACACACACACACACACACACACACACACACACACACACACACACACACACATCCTGCTCTAAATTCTTGCCCTCAAAATTTTAAGCAAAAAAAATAAATAAATAAAATCGTACCCCTACAAAAACCACATCATAATCTAGGGTACTGAGAGAGGGTAGAAATAGGGAAGAAATAGGGTACAAATATGGTAGAAATAGGTTAGAAATAGGGAAGAAATAGGGAAGAAATAGGGTAGAAATAGGGAAGAGGGAATAGTGAAGAAGAGACACGTTGTCACAGTGAGCGAAATGTTGCCACAGTGAGCAAAACAGTTGCACAGTGGGCGAAATGTTGCCTCAGTGGGCGAAATGTTGCCTCAGTGAGCGAAATGTTGCCTCAGTGGGCGAAATGTTGCCTCAGTGGGCGAAATGTTGCCTCAGTGGGCGAAATGTTGCCTCAGTGGGTGAAATGTTGCATCAGTGAGCGAAATGTTGCCTTAGTGAGCGAAATGTTGCCTCAGTGGGTGAAATGTAGCCTCAGTGAGCGAGACGTTGCCTCAGTTGATCAGTCAACCAGTAGGCCTGGCCCAGGACTAGGCCTAATGGAATTAACAAGATAATTTGCTGAATTCTGGCTCTATTCTCCAAGTTGGAAATAGAGCTGAGATATCGAGCTGGAAATAGAGTTGAGAATTCAAGCTGGAAATAGAGCTGAGAGATTAAGCTGGAAATAGAGCTGAGATATCGAGCTGGAAATAGAGTTGAGAATTCAAGCTGGAAATAGAGCTGAGAGATTAAGCTGGAAATAGAGCTGAGATATCGAGCTGGAAATAGAGCTGAGAATTCAAGCTGGACATAGAGCTGAGATATCGAGCTGGAAATAGAGCTGAGAGATTAAGCTGGAAATAGAGGTGAGATATCGAGCTGGAAATAGAGCTGAGAATTCAAGCTGGAAATAGAACAGAGATATCGAGCTGGAAATAGAGCTGAGAATTCAAGCTGGAAATAGAACAGAGATATCGAGCTGGAAATAGAGCTGAGAATTCAAGCTGGAAATAGAGCTGAGATATCGAGCTGGAAATAGAGCTGAGATATCAAGCTGGAAATAGAGGTGAGATATCGAGCTGGAAATAGTGCTGAGAATTCAAGCTGGAAATAGAGCTGAGAATTCAAGCTGGAAATAGAGCTGAGATATCGAGCTGGAAATAGAGCTGAGATATCAAGCTGGAAATAGAGCTGAGATATCGAGCTGGAAATAGTGCTGAGAATTCAAGCTGGAAGAGCTGAGATATCGAGCTGGAAATAGAGCTGAGAATTCAAGCTGGAAATAGAGCTGAGATATCGAGCTGGAAATAGAGGTGAGATATCGAGCTGGAAATAGAGGTGAGATATCGAGCTGGAAATAGAGGTGAGATATCGAGCTGGAAATAGAGGTGAGATATCGAGCTGGAAATAGAGCTGAGAATTCAAGCTGGAAATAGAGCTGAGATATCGAGCTGGAAATAGAGCTGAGATATCAAGCTGGAAATAGAGGTGAGATATCGAGCTGGAAATAGAGCTGAGAATTCAAGCTGGAAATAGAGCTGAGAATTCAAGCTGGAAATAGAGCTGAGATATCAAGCTGGAAATAGAGGTGAGATATCGAGCTGGAAATAGAGCTCAGAATTCAAGCTGGAAATAGAGCTGAGATATCGAGCTGGAAATAGAGCTGAGATATCGAGCTGGAAATAGAGCTGAGAATTCAAGCTGGAAATAGAGCTGAGATATCGAGCTGGAAATAGAGCTGAGAATTCAAGCTGGAAATAGAGCTGAGATATCAAGCTGGAAATAGAGCTGAGATATCGAGCTGGAAATAGAGCTGAGATATCGAGCTGGAAATAGAGCTGAGATATCGAGCTGGAAATAGTGCTGAGAATTCAAGCTGGAAATAGAGCTGAGATATCAAGCTGGAAATAGAGCTGAGAATATAGCAGGTAAAATAGCTAGGACATACTATAGCCTAAATATTGCTGTAGACTGTAAACGGTGGGCGAGGCTGGTTTACACGTGTGTACACGCACACTTGTACACACACACACACACCAAGAGCTGTGACTCTACCCCTGCAACCATAAATAGGTGAGTACACACACACACACTACTACTACTACTACTACTACTACTACTACTACTACTACTACTACTACTACTACTACTACTACTACTACTACTACTTGGTGCTGCCTGCTGCTGTGCTGCTGCTGCTGTTGCTGCTGCTGTTGCTGCTGCTGTTGCTGCCAGTGATGCTGCTGTTGCTGCTGCTGCTGCTGCTGCTGTTGCTGCTGCTGCTGCTGCTGCTGTTGCTGCTGCTGCTGCTGTTGCTGCTGCTGCTGCTGCTGTGCTGCTGCTGCTGTTGCTGTTGCTGCTGCTGCTGTTGCTGCCTGCTGCTGCTACTGTTATTTGCTGCTGCTGCTGCTGTTGCTGCTGCTGCTGCTATTGCTGCTGCTGCTGCTGCTGCTGCTGCTGTGCTGCTGTTGCTGCTGCTGCTGCTGTGCTGCTGTTGCTGCTGCTGCTATTGCTGCTGTTGCTGTTGCTGCTGCTGCTGCTGTTGCTGCTGGTGCTGCTGTTGCTGCTGTTGCTGCTGCTGCTGCTGCTGTTGCTGCTGTTGCTGCTGCTGCTGCTGCTGCTGTGCTGCTGTTGCTGCTGCTGCTGTGCTGCTGCTGTTGCTCAACACTGCTGCTGTGCTGCTGTTGCTGCTGCTGCTGCTGCTGTTGCTGCCTGTTGCTGCTGTTGCTGCTGCTAATTGCTGCTGCTGGGCTGCAATTTGCTGCTGTTGCTGCTGCTGCTGCTGCTGCTGCTGCTGTTGCTACTGTGCTGCTGCTGCTGCTGGCCTGTTGCTGCTGTGCTGCTGCTGCTGCTGCCACTGTTGCTGCTGCTGCTGCTGCTGCTGCTGTTGCTGCTGTTTTCACTGCTGCTGCTGCTCTGCTGCTGTGCTGCTGTTACTGCTGTTGCTGCTGCTGTTACTGCTGTTGCTGCTGCTGCTGCTGCTGCTGTTGCTGCTGCTGTTACTGCTGTTGCTGCTGCTGTTACTGCTGTAGTTGCTGCTGCTGCTGCTGTTGCTGCTGCTGTTACTGCTGTAGTTGCTGCTGCTGCTGCTGTTGCTGCTGCTGTTACTGCTGTTGCTGCTGCTGCTACTGCTGTAGTTGCTGCTGCTGCTGTTGCTGCTGCTGTTACTGCTACTGGTGCTGCTGTGCTGCTGTGCTGCTGCTGCTGCTATTGCTGCTGTTGCTGCTGCTGTGCTACTGTGCTGCTGCTGCACTGCTGGTTGCTGCTGCTGCTGCTGCTGCTGTGCCACTGTGCTGCTGCTGCTGCTGCTGTTGCTGCTGTTGCTGCTGCTGCTGCTGCTGCTGGTGCTGCTGTTGCTGCTGCTGCTGCTGCTGCTGCTGCTGCTGCTGCTGCTGTGCTGCTGTGCTGCTGCTGCTGCTGCTGTTGCTGCTGTTGCTGCTGCTGTTGCTGCTCTGTTGCTGCTGCTGCTGCTGCTGTATTGCTGCTGTTGCTGCTGCTGCTGCTGCTGCTGTTGCTGCTGCTGCTGCTGCTGCTGTTGCTGCTATTGCTGCTGTTGCTGCTATTGCTGCTACTGTGCTGCTGCTGCTGTGCTGCTGTTGCTGCTGCTGCTGCTGCTGCTGCTGTTGCTGCTGTACTGCTGCTGCTGCTGCTGTGCTGCTGTTATGCTGTGCTGCTGCTGTTGCTGCTGTGCTGCTGCTGCTGCTGCTGCTGCTGGTACTGCTGCTGCTGCTGCTGCTGTTGCTGCTGTGCTGCCTGCTGCTGCTGTTGCTGCTGTTGCTGCTGTTGCTGCTGTTGCTGCTGCTGCTGCTGCTATTTGCTGCTGTGCTGCTGCTGCTGCTGCTGTTGCTGCTGTTGCTGCTGCTGCTGCTGCTGTTGCTGCTGTTACTGCCTGCTGCTGCTGCTGTTTGCTGCTGCTGCTGCTGCTGCTGTTGCTGCTGTTGCTGCTGTTACTGCTGCTGCTGCTGCTGCTGCTGCTGTTGCTGCTGCTGCTGCTGCTGCTGTATTGCTGCTGTTGCTGCTGTACTGCTGCTGCGCTGCTGCTGTACTGCTGCTGCTGCTGCTGCTGCTGCTGCTATGCTCTGCTACTGCTGCTGCTAGACACCATGTTCTTTCTTACTGTACTGTGCTCTTGCTCTTGTATATTCATTCCATTTGTACTTCATTTTATATATATTTGTACTGTTCTTATTTCTTTCTTTCTTTTTACTGTTATATATTTTCATACTTTGTACTATATTAGTTATATATATATATGATATACCATTACCCTTTTCTTGCTACTACTCTTTATTACTCATTCTGCTCTTTTTATATATATATATTTCTTGTGCTCTTTGTGTTACTATTGTGCATTGTTATATTATACTTGTGTGTATTCCTGCTGGTGCTGCCATGCCTGCTGCCAGAGCTGCTGCTGTGTCCCACTGCCCATGTGGGCAAGCCCTTAGGAGGCGAACACCGTGAAAAGAAGGTTGATTTTATGCCTTAGAGACAAGCTTGAGATGTCCTTTGTGTTAGATTTGTGGGTGATTGTACCTTTGTACCCATGTACCATTGTGTCTTGTGCCCCTGTACTGCTGTACCTGTGTATCCTTGTACCCCCTGCACTCCTGCATCTTTGTATCTCTGTACCTTGAAGCCTTATATCTCTGCACCTTGTACCTCTGTACTTTGTACCTCTGTATCTTGTATCCTTGTACCACTGTACCTTGTACCTCTGTACTTTGTACCTCTGTATCTTGTATCCTTGTACCACTGTACCTTGTACCTCTGTACTTTGTACCTCTGTATCTTGTATCCTTGTACCACTGTACCTTGTACCTCTGTACTTTGTACCTCTGTATCTTGTATCCTTGTACCACTGTACCTTGTACCTCTGTACTTTGTATCTCTGTATCTTGTATCCTTGTACCACTGTACCTTGTACCTCTGTACTTTGTACCTCTGTATCTTGTATCCTTGTACCACTGTACCTTGTACCTCTGTACTTTGTATCTCTGTATCTTGTATCCTTGTACCACTGTACCTTGTACCTCTGTACTTTGTATCTCTGTATCAAGTATCCTTGTACCACTGTACCTTGTACCTCTGTACTTTGTATCTCTGTATCAAGTATCCTTGTACCACTGTACTTTACACCTCTCTACTTTGCACCTCTGTAACTTGTATCCTTGTACTATTGTACCTTGCACCTCTGTACTTTGTACCTCTGTATCTTGTATCCTTGTACCACTGTACCTTGCACTCTGTGCTTTGTACCTCTCTATCTTGTACTCTTGTACCACTGTACCTTGTACCACTGTACTTTATACCTCTGTATCTTGTACTCTTGTACCACTGTACCTTGTACCACTGTACTTTATACCTCTGTATCTTGTACTCTTGTACCACTGTACCTTGTACCACTGTACTTTATACCTCTGTATCTTGTACTCTTGTACCACTGTACCTTGTACCACTGTACTTTATACCTCTGTATCTTGTACTCTTGTACCACTGTACCTTGTACCACTGTACTTTATACCTCTGTATCTTGTACTCTTGTACCACTGTACCTTGTACCACTGTACTTTATACCTCTGTATCTTGTACTCTTGTACCACTGTACCTTGTACCACTGTACTTTATACCTCTGTATCTTGTACTCTTGTACCACTGTACCTTGTAACACTGTACTTTATACCTCTGTATCTTGTACTCTTGTACCACTGTACCTTGTACCACTGTACTTTATACCTCTGTATCTTGTACTCTTGTACCACTGTACCTTGTACCACTGTACTTTATACCTCTGTATCTTGTACTCTTGTACCACTGTACCTTGTACCACTGTACTTTATACCTCTGTATCTTGTACTCTTGTACCACTGTACCTTGTACCACTGTACTTTATACCTCTGTATCTTGTACTCTTGTACCACTGTACCTTGTACCACTGTACTTTATACCTCTGTATCTTGTACTCTTGTACCACTGTACCTTGTAACACTGTACTTTATACCTCTGTATCTTGTACTCTTGTACCACTGTACCTTGTACCACTGTACTTTATACCTCTGTATTTTGTACTCTTGTACCACTGTACCTTGTAACACTGTACTTTATACCTCTGTATCTTGTACTCTTGTACCACTGTACCTTGTACCACTGTACTTTATACTTCTGTATCTTGTACTCTTGTACCAATGTACCTTGTACCACTGTACTTTATACCTCTGTATCTTGTACTCTTGTACCACTGTACCTTGTACCACTGTACTTTATACTTCTGTATCTTGTACTCTTGTACCACTGTACCTTGTACCACTGTACTTTGTACCTCTGTATCTTGTACCTCCAATGTAAATTATCTTAAATAAGCCAGTGGGAACTGTGTAAATATTTACAGAGAAGACTAGAAGGCTAGAAGACTAGAAGGCTAGAAGGCTAGAAGGCTAGAAGGCTAGAAGGCTAGAAGGCTAGAAGGCTAGAAGACTAGAAGGCTAAAAGGCTAGAAGGCTAGAAGGCTAGAAGGCTAGAAGACTAGAAGACTAGAAGGCTAGAAGGCTAGAAGGCTAGAAGGCTAGAAGACTAGAAGACTAGAAGGCTAGAAGGCTAGAAGGCTAGAAGGCTAGAAGGCTAGAAGGCTAGAAGGCTAGAAGACTAGAAGGCTAGAAGACTAGAAGGCTAGAAGGCTAGAAGGCTAGAAGGCTAGAAGGCTAGAAGACTAGAAGGCTAGAAGGCTAGAAGGCTAGAAGGCTAGAAGGCTAGAAGACTAGAAGGCTAGAAGGCTAGAAGGCTAGAAGGCTAGAAGGCTAGAAGGCTAGAAGGCTAGAAGACTAGAAGGCTAGAAGGCTAGAAGGCTAGAAGGTTAGAAGGCTAGAAGGCTAGAAGGCTAGAAGGCTAGAAGGCTAGAAGGCTAGAAGGCTAGAAGGCTAGAAGGCTAGAAGGCTAGAAGACTAGAAGGCTAGAAGGCTAGAAGACTAGAAGGCTAGAGGGCTAGAAGGCTAGAAGGCTAGAAGACTAGAAGGCTAGAAGGCTAGAAGGCTAGAAGACTAGAAGGCTAGAGGACTAGAAGGCTAGAAGGCTAGAAGACTAGAAGGCTAGAAGGCTAGAAGGCTAGAAGGCTAGAAGGCTAGAAGACTAGAAGGCTAGAGGGCTAGAAGGCTAGAAGGCTAGAAGACTAGAAGGCTAGAAGGCTAGAAGGCTAGAAGGCTAGAAGGCTAGAAGGCTAGAAGACTAGAAGGCTAGAAGGCTAGAAGGCTAGAAGGCTAGAAGGCTAGAAGGCTAGAAGGCTAGAAGGCTAGAAGGCTAGAAGACTAGACGGCTAGAAGGCTAGAAGGCTAGAAGACTAGAAGACTAGAAGGCTAGAAGGCTAGAAGGCTAGAAGGCTAGAAGGCTAGAAGACTAGAAGGCTAGAAGGCTAGAAGGCTAGAAGGCTAGAAGGCTAGAAGGCTAGAAGGCTAGAAGGCTAGAAGACTAGAAGGCTAGAAGGCTAGAAGGCTAGAAGACTAGAAGGCTAGAGGGCTAGAAGGCTAGAAGGCTAGAAGACTAGAAGGTTAGAGGGCTAGAAGGCTAGAAGGCTAGAAGACTAGAAGGCTAGAAGGCTAGAAGGCTAGAAGGCTAGAAGGCTAGAAGGCTAGAAGACTAGAAGGCTAGAAGGCTAGAAGGCTAGAAGGCTAGAAGGCTAGAAGGCTAGAAGGCTAGAAGGCTAGAAGACTGGAAGGCTAGAAGGCTAGAAGGCTAGAAGACTAGAAGGCTAGAGGGCTAGAAGGCTAGAAGGCTAGAAGACTAGAAGGTTAGAGGGCTAGAAGGCTAGAAGGCTAGAAGACTAGAAGGCTAGAAGGCTAGAAGGCTAGAAGGCTAGAAGGCTAGAAGACTAGAAGACTAGAACGCTAGAAGGCTAGAAGGCTAGAAGGCTAGAAGACTAGAAGACTAGAAGGCTAGAAGGCTAGAAGGCTAGAAGGCTAGAAGGCTAGAAGGCTAGAAGACTAGAAGGCTAGAAGACTAGAAGGCTAGAAGGCTAGAAGGCTAGAAGGCTAGAAGGCTAGAAGACTAGAAGGCTAGAAGGCTAGAAGGCTAGAAGGCTAGAAGGCTAGAAGACTAGAAGGCTAGAAGGCTAGAAGGCTAGAAGGCTAGAAGGCTAGAAGGCTAGAAGGCTAGAAGACTAGAAGGCTAGAAGGCTAGAAGGCTAGAAGGTTAGAAGGCTAGAAGGCTAGAAGGCTATAAGGCTAGAAGACTAGAAGGCTAGAAGGCTAGAAGGCTAGAAGGCTAGAAGGCTAGAAGGCTAGAAGGCTAGAAGACTAGAAGGCTAGAAGGCTAGAAGACTAGAAGGCTAGAGGGCTAGAAGGCTAGAAGGCTAGAAGACTAGAAGGCTAGAAGGCTAGAAGGCTAGAAGACTAGAAGGCTAGAGGACTAGAAGGCTAGAAGGCTAGAAGACTAGAAGGCTAGAAGGCTAGAAGGCTAGAAGGCTAGAAGGCTAGAAGACTAGAAGGCTAGAGGGCTAGAAGGCTAGAAGGCTAGAAGACTAGAAGGCTAGAAGGCTAGAAGGCTAGAAGGCTAGAAGGCTAGAAGGCTAGAAGACTAGAAGGCTAGAAGGCTAGAAGGCTAGAAGACTAGAAGGCTAGAAGGCTAGAAGGCTAGAAGGCTAGAAGGCTAGAAGGCTAGAAGGCTAGAAGACTAGACGGCTAGAAGGCTAGAAGGCTAGAAGACTAGAAGACTAGAAGGCTAGAAGGCTAGAAGGCTAGAAGGCTAGAAGGCTAGAAGACTAGAAGGCTAGAAGGCTAGAAGGCTAGAAGGCTAGAAGGCTAGAAGGCTAGAAGGCTAGAAGACTAGAAGGCTAGAAGGCTAGAAGGCTAGAAGACTAGAAGGCTAGAGGGCTAGAAGGCTAGAAGGCTAGAAGACTAGAAGGTTAGAGGGTTAGAAGGCTAGAAGGCTAGAAGACTAGAAGGCTAGAAGGCTAGAAGGCTAGAAGGCTAGAAGGCTAGAAGGCTAGAAGACTAGAAGGCTAGAAGGCTAGAAGGCTAGAAGACTAGAAGGCTAGAGGACTAGAAGGCTAGAAGGCTAGAAGACTAGAAGGCTAGAAGGCTAGAAAGCTAGAAGGCTAGAAGGCTAGAAGACTAGAAGGCTAGAGGGCTAGAAGGCTAGAAGGCTAGAAGACTAGAAGGCTAGAAGGCTAGAAGGCTAGAAGGCTAGAAGGCTAGAAGGCTAGAAGACTAGAAGGCTAGAAGGCTAGAAGGCTAGAAGACTAGAAGGCTAGAAGGCTAGAAGGCTAGAAGGCTAGAAGGCTAGAAGGCTAGAAGACTAGACGGCTAGAAGGCTAGAAGGCTAGAAGACTAGAAGACTAGAAGGCTAGAAGGCTAGAAGGCTAGAAGGCTAGAAGGCTAGAAGACTAGAAGGCTAGAAGGCTAGAAGGCTAGAAGGCTAGAAGGCTAGAAGGCTAGAAGGCTAGAAGGCTAGAAGACTAGAAGGCTAGAAGGCTAGAAGGCTAGAAGACTAGAAGGCTAGAGGCCTAGAAGGCTAGAAGGCTAGAAGACTAGAAGGTTAGAGGGCTAGAAGGCTAGAAGGCTAGAAGACTAGAAGGCTAGAAGGCTAGAAGGCTAGAAGGCTAGAAGGCTAGAAGGCTAGAAGGCTAGAAGGCTAGAAGGCTAGAAGGCTAGAAGGCTAGAAGACTGGAAGGCTAGAAGGCTAGAAGGCTAGAAGACTAGAAGGCTAGAGGGCTAGAAGGCTAGAAGGCTAGAAGACTAGAAGGTTAGAGGGCTAGAAGGCTAGAAGGCTAGAAGACTAGAAGGCTAGAAGGCTAGAAGGCTAGAAGGCTAGAAGGCTAGAAGACTAGAAGACTAGAAGGCTAGAAGGCTAGAAGGCTAGAAGGCTAGAAGACTAGAAGACTAGAAGGCTAGAAGGCTAGAAGGCTAGAAGGCTAGAAGGCTAGAAGGCTAGAAGGCTAGAAGACTAGAAGGCTAGAAGACTAGAAGGCTAGAATGCTAGAAGGCTAGAAGGCTAGAAGGCTAGAAGACTAGAAGGCTAGAAGGCTAGAAGGCTAGAAGGCTAGAAGGCTAGAAGGCTAGAAGGCTAGAAGACTAGAAGGCTAGAAGGCTAGAAGGCTAGAAGGCTAGAAGGCTAGAAGGCTAGAAGGCTAGAAGACTAGAAGGCTAGAAGGCTAGAAGGCTAGAAGGTTAGAAGGCTAGAAGGCTAGAAGGCTAGAAGGCTAGAAGGCTAGAAGGCTAGAAGGCTAGAAGGCTAGAAGGCTAGAAGGCTAGAAGACTAGAAGGCTAGAAGGCTAGAAGACTAGAAGGCTAGAGGGCTAGAAGGCTAGAAGGCTAGAAGACTAGAAGGCTAGAAGGCTAGAAGGCTAGAAGACTAGAAGGCTAGAGGACTAGAAGGCTAGAAGGCTAGAAGACTAGAAGGCTAGAAGGCTAGAAGGCTAGAAGGCTAGAAGGCTAGAAGACTAGAAGGCTAGAGGGCTAGAAGGCTAGAAGGCTAGAAGACTAGAAGGCTAGAAGGCTAGAAGGCTAGAAGGCTAGAAGGCTAGAAGGCTAGAAGACTAGAAGGCTAGAAGGCTAGAAGGCTAGAAGGCTAGAAGGCTAGAAGGCTAGAAGGCTAGAAGGCTAGAAGGCTAGAAGACTAGACGGCTAGAAGGCTAGAAGGCTAGAAGACTAGAAGACTAGAAGGCTAGAAGGCTAGAAGGCTAGAAGGCTAGAAGGCTAGAAGACTAGAAGGCTAGAAGGCTAGAAGGCTAGAAGGCTAGAAGGCTAGAAGGCTAGAAGGCTAGAAGGCTAGAAGACTAGAAGGCTAGAAGGCTAGAAGGCTAGAAGACTAGAAGGCTAGAGGGCTAGAAGGCTAGAAGGCTAGAAGACTAGAAGGTTAGAGGGCTAGAAGGCTAGAAGGCTAGAAGACTAGAAGGCTAGAAGGCTAGAAGGCTAGAAGGCTAGAAGGCTAGAAGGCTAGAAGACTAGAAGGCTAGAAGGCTAGAAGGCTAGAAGGCTAGAAGGCTAGAAGGCTAGAAGGCTAGAAGGCTAGAAGACTGGAAGGCTAGAAGGCTAGAAGGCTAGAAGACTAGAAGGCTAGAGGGCTAGAAGGCTAGAAGGCTAGAAGACTAGAAGGTTAGAGGGCTAGAAGGCTAGAAGGCTAGAAGACTAGAAGGCTAGAAGGCTAGAAGGCTAGAAGGCTAGAAGGCTA